>NW_017718552.1:0-22684 GCF_001865875.1 Lupinus angustifolius
GTTTAGATCATATATCTAAACAAAGAATACAAAGACTTGTGTCAGATGAAATTCTTGACCCTTTAGATTTATCAGACTTTGAGGTATGTGTTGAGTGCATAAAGGGAAAACAGACAAACAAAAAGAAATTAGGTGTTGAAAGAGCTAAAGATGTCTTAGAACTAATACATACAGATATATGTGGTCCTTTCCCGATGGCTTCCTGAATAGACAACATTATTTTATTACATTCATAGGCGATTACTCTAGATACGGCTACCTATATCTTAAACATGAGAAGTCTCAATCCTTGGATGTTTTCAAGTCTTTCAAGGCTGAAGTTGAACTTCAACTTGGAAAGAAAATTAAGGTTGTAAAATCTGACCGTGGTGGTGAATACTATAGCAGATATGATGGATCAGGAGAACAACGTCCATGACCATTTGCGCTTTTCCTCAGAGTGTGTGGAATTGTTCCGTAATACACTATGCCAGGAAAACCTAGCATGAATGGTGTTGTTGAGCGACAAAACCGAACTCTTAAAGATATGGTGAGAAGTATCATTAGTCATTCTTCCTTACCAGAGTTTCTTTTGGGGGAAACTTTAAAGACCGCAGTTTAATCTTTGGGGGATGTTTTAAAGACCGCAGTTTACATCCTTAATAGGGTGCCAAGTAAAGTAGTTAACAAAACTCCATATGAGCTTTGGACTAATAAAAGACCAAGTTTGAAACACTTGCACATTTGGGGTTGTCCAGCTGAGGCGCGGCCTTATAGACCGCATGAAAGAAAACTGGACTCTAGAACTGTTAGCTGTTATTTTGTTAGCTACGCTGAACGCTCTCGGGGATATAAATTTTATGATCCCACTTCAAGACTCTTTTTTGAGACGGGAAATGCAAGATTTCTTGAGGAAGTTGATTTTGGGAAGGAAGAGAACATAAGGAATGTTGTCTTTGAGGAAGAACCGGTTACTGATTGTGAACAAGTTCTTGTGCCTATTACCATTCAAGGAATAAATTCGGTAATAGAAGATAATGTTCAAAATATTGTCCCCGACAATATTTCAGAACAAGACAACAATGAGGTTCTCCCTCAAGTACCTATAGAACAAATTCAACAACCTCAAGAAGTAGAAGTGTCATTAAGGAGATCCAGTAGAGATAGGAGAAGTGCAATTCCTGATGACTATATTGTATTTCTTCAAGAACGTGAGGATGGCATTGGGTTAACAGAAGATGATTCATTGAACTTTTGTCAAGCTAAGAAAATTTCTAACTCTCAAAAGTGGATCGGATCGATGCCATGAAGGATGAGATGAAGTCTATGCATGATAATGACGTTTGGGATCTTGTCGAATTACCTGAAGGTGCGAAACCTATTGGTTGCAAATGGATATTTAAAACCAAGAGGGATTCAAAGGGTAATATTGACAGATATAAAGCTCGTCTAGTAGCTAAAGGCTTCACTCAGAAAGAAGGCATTGATTATAAAGAAACCTTCTCTCTAGTATCTTCGAAGGATTCTTTTAGAATAATATTGGCACTAGTGGCTCATTTTGATTTAGAGCTACATTAGATAGATGTTAAGACTTCCTTTCTTAATGGTGACATTAAAGAAACGATCTATATGGTGCAACCAGAAAACTTTGTGTGAGTTGGCTCAAAGTCTATGGAATACAAATTAAAAAAAATCCATTTATGGGCTTAAACAAGCTTCTCGTCAATGAAATCACAAATTTCATCAAGTTATTGCATCGTATGGTTTTGAGGCAAATAAAGTTGAAGATTGTGTATACCATAAGTTCAGTGGGAGTAAATTTATCTTCCTGGTATTATATGTCGATGATATACTGCTTGCTAGCAGTGATATGGGACTATTGCATGAGACCAAGAGATTTCTAACGAAGAATTTCGAAATGAAAGATCTTGGGGAAGCTTATTTTGTATTTGGTATTTGGATACTGAGAGATTGCTCTCAAGGTATCCTAAGGTTATCACAAGAAAGCTATGCAAATAAAGTCGTGGATAGATTTGGCATGAAAGACAATAAACTAGGGGATATCCCTATAGCTAAGGGAGACAAGTTTAGTCTCGAACAGTGCCCCAATAATGACCTTGAGATATACAAGATGCAAAAGATTCCTTATGTATCTACAATAGGAAGTCTAATGTATGCTCAAGTTTGCACACGTCCCGACATAGCATTTGTTGTGGGAGTTTTGGGCAGATATTTGAGTAATCTTGGAATGCATCATTGGAAGGCAGTCAAACGTGTTATGCATTACTTGAAGAGAACAAAGGAGTACATGTTCACTTATCGAAGGTTTGAGAATTTAGAGATCATTGGATACTCTGACTCCGATTTTGCTGGATGCCTGAATAGTAGACACTCCATCTCTGGATATGTGTTTGTATTGGTTGGAGGTGCTATCTCTTGGAAGTCTGCGAAACAGACGCTTATAGCTCCTTCAACCATGGCTGCGAAGTTCATGGCTTGTTTTGAAACATCAGACCATGACATATGGTTACAGAATTTTATAACTGGCTTACGTGTGGTCGATGGTATTGAAATATCATTGAGGTTTTATTGTGACAACAAGTCCGCGGTTCTTTACTCCAACAACAATAGGAATTATACAAAGTCAAAATTCATTGACATTAAGTTTCTGGTTGTTAAAGAAAGTGTTCAAAATGGACAAGTTTCCATAGAACATATAGGGACAAATTTTATGCCAACTGATCCAGTGACTAAGGGCCTCTAAAGTCTTTCATGGGCATGTTGCTCATATGGGTGTTGTTCCTTAGGGTACCTTAGTTCAGTGGAGTCTATATGTTTTATGTTTTGCTTTGGATATTATATNCAGTGGGAGTCTATATGTTTTATGATTTATTTTGGATGTTTATATACAGTTTTTATGCATAATAAAGTTGATGGTTTATTGTTTCGTTTTGAAATTGTGCATTGCAACAATTGTGTTGCAATTAAAGACTTTGGATTGATCTCACTAAAGAATAAAGAAGGACCAGTTGGAAATAGACATGTTTGGGATCACATTGCATGAAATTTCCCTGTCACTCATCCATATTTGATCTATGTCATTGAGTATATTAATATGGTGATCATCGTGGTCGAGTCATACTTAAATGTAATAAAAGTTGTGGTGGTTCCATAGTTGATATATGAGATGGACCAGATTGTATTAAGAAGAAGTCTAAATGTAAATAGCATACGGATGTACCCCTAAAGAACCTGTGATATAATTATTTCAGAAAGATATGAAGGCCAAGTGGGAGATTGTTAGAAATTTATAATTAATGTGGACATTATATATTTGATACAATGATATCAGCTATTTATTTCTGGGGTTACATTATAAGTGATCTAATTACTGACTCCCCTTAGATTTCTAAAAGCTGATAAAGGATATGGGCTTAATGGGTGGATACCCATCAGGGTAAACCATAGGGGATAATTGGAACCTTTTAAGTTAACGCATAAGAAAGGTTATGGTCCCCAACACACCAAATCAAATTCAGTTTTCTCATCTCCCCATTAGAGTGAAAACGCAAGTCCCAAGAGGAATCAGAGATTTGGTTGAGGAAGGTCATCATACCACAAAATCTCTTTCAGCAACGTAGATCAAAGGAGCACATCCAGGAACATGAATTCAGGTATGACACTGCACCTTTTATTTCATATATGTGTGCGAGAGTCATGATATTCAAGATCCTAGGATTAACATTTCACCAATAATAAGGAATTCCCAACAACTAGACTTACAAAGTGGTAATTAAGTATGAGAATCGAGTGGAAGAGTGTTTAGAATTTGCTAAAAGAAATGCTCCAAATAGTAGTATCAAAGATTTTTTGACATTGTGTTATTTGTTTGAATGAGAACGACCATAAATTAAAGGAAATTCTGTGCCAAGATCGTTCTGACTTTTGTGTGGGTCGGAACTTACCCGACAAAGAATTTTATTATCTTAGGACTGTTATATTTACGGTTGCTATTCGTTGGAGCTTCGATTGTTGGCTTCACTATCATCAGGTTACTAACTTTCTTGACTTTTGTGGAGACCTATATTTTTGATAAACTGTCATCGGGCTTAGTCACTTTTGTAAGGATATTAACAATATATATACTTATAAATGTATTTAATTTTAATAAATTAATGTAGGTTATTAAACTCTATTGAAAATTGTCTAAATGTCACAAATATTTGATAAAGTAATCTTTTTTATTTCATTTTTATTCATTGAATAAAAAGTAATATATCAAAATTAAACTGTAATTTAATTTTGATACATTATTAATGTAAGATTTTAACATTATCCTATAAATTAATGAAATCCACCCAAAATTTCTAAACTTTAAGTTAAAAATAACGAAAAAGTGTAATGATATTAATAAAATATTTATTTTGTGTTTGTGATTAGAAGTTGGAACACATTTTTTATTATTGAAACTAGTGTGTCGATCGACACTTCGTGCAAACACTTTATTTTTAGTTTTCTAATATAGAATGTATTACTTTCATGTTATATTATTTAAAAAATAATTTATATATAAAAAATGCAATGTATAAACTCAATATAGAGTAAAACTTGTGATAGTTGATATGATATATATAAAACTCATGTGAAGCCTCTAATAATCATTACAAAGTTGTTAGGTGTTTTTTTAATGTTATATTGTATGTTCTTCTTTGATTGAGAAAGAGAGAAGATAGAAATAAGAGAATGCATGAAATATTAATGATATATTAATATAAAAAATGAAAGCAATGTAAGTAATGTGTGAAAGTTTATAGTAATTATTAATAAGAAATATTACAAAATGATAAGTTTAGAATATAAAAATTATATCATTGTGGTGATTATTATTTGTTTTGCCTTTATTAATAATATAGAGAATATAAAAATTATATCATGGTAGTAGATATTATTTATTTTGTCTTTATTAATAATATAGAAGGATAGATTATATCAATTAAGTTGATCTCGTTGACAAGAAAGACCTCTGTGCAACTTCCATAAGTAAGATGGTATGCAAGGTCAGTTGAGTCTTTTATCTTTATGAGATATTTTTTGTGATTGTCATCTATACCAAAAGAATGCATAGTGTTATGTGCTAGAGAGTTTTGATTTTTAATATCACCAGTTATCACTAAAATCATGATATATCTTTTTTTTATTTTAGAAATATTATTTATTAAAATTGTTAAATAAGAGATATATCATGATTTTAGGGGTTAAATGATATATTTTATTCTTATTTTGTAATAATATATCATTCTACTAAATATTCTCATAAATTATCATACCCACAATAAATAACACATATTACTTATAAATCAATTATTAATTAATAAATATCACTTCATAACTCATAGGAAAATATATTTTTGGTTTTATGTGATTGTTTGAGTGTATGAGCCAGAGAGTTTTGGGTAATGTTTTGAACTTTTTGATTGTCTCCCACTAACTTGTGCTTTGTTGGCCTTTAGCTAGACAACACTTTGTGGGTTCTTCTCGTTAGTATATATATTGCCTCTAGTAAGTAGAGGTTTATAAATGGAGGTTTGTATGAGTAAATCCATATCTTACTCATCAATCTTCTTAAAAATTTAACAATTTTTATATTTTAAAATAGTGAAGTATTTATTTTCTTCTTTAAAAGTTACCTTATTAAATATTTGGATGATTGTTAGGTAAATTTATGAGGAGGTTATAAGTTATAACATTGCTCAATTTGTAATGCCTTTTTGTTGGCTAATAGCATTTACTGTTATATACCTAGGTAATTGGAGTGTTAATAACCTTATTTATGAAAAATAAATAATTTCAACATTTTATATTAAAAAGAAGAATGAATATTTTTATATGAATGAATTTCAAATTTAACAAATGTAATTATTTTATCTCGTGGATGAGTTTGTCATTTACTTTAAATCAATCTTCAGACAGAAAAGTATTCAATCCAAACATATTAATTAACCATGCTCAATTTGGATCGTTTTGATTATTATAATAAATCAAAGTTGGTTCGTTTTTTTAAGTTACCTTTTAAGATTATGTTAAGCCCAGTTTGTACAAGTCTAATATTTTGGATTGAATATACTCACTCCCTTCCTAAAATGTTGATATTTAATGTTATGGATATAAAAATTATTAAATAATATAACTAATTGATATATTTTGTCTAAAATGTCCCCATTTATACTTTATTTATTTTTCATAATTAAGAATAAGAAATAAAATTGAAAAGAGATCGTAAGAAATATGAGTATGATTGAAAAATAATGTGTAATCGAGTATTGAGTTTCCCTTTCCCACATGTATCCTCACACCCGAAATCTTGCTTAAGGGGAATCAAATATGTACCACTTGAACCAACATCCGTTGGTTCTCGAACACACATATTTGAAATAAAAAGATATTAAACTATCAAACAACAAAATATAAAATATAAGGAACAAATATAGTAATTTTATTGGATTGAATTGGATGTGTACAACCACTCAAAAGTAGCACTAAGAAATTGTCCTCTTGCTTCCATTGTAAATATTTTATTAAAGGGAAATTATATTATTCTCCTTGAGATTAGATTCAATTGCACTAAAACCGATCTTAGGTTTATATTATCATTATACGTACTCATTTTTCTTGAGGAATGATATTAAAATTACACTGGTTTTCTTAAAACTGAGATTTAAGACCAAAACCCAAAATGGTGTGAGGTATAAACCAAACTTTTTTAGGGTGTAAACTAAACTTCAATAGAGATTATTGTACTTTTTTAATGATCCTTATTCCTTTATGTTTTTAAATGAGAATTTTTGTTTTATTATTTTTTGCCAGTACTTAATTTGGAGTTGCCAGGTTTATATCATGGTAGAAGTGTCTCTAGCAGCTAAAAAACTTATTTTGAAAAGAATTTATTGCCATCCAAAATTATTGACATTTTCCTAATGCAAAGTTTGAGATCACAATCCAATTATATTTTTTCGCTATGTCCATCGACTTGAGAGGAAACAACAAAAGGTTTAGCAATATAAGGTTAAAGGTTTACAAGAGTAAATCATCATTTGATTGATTCAAGTAATACATGTTTATTTTTATTTAAACTAGATTCAAATTTAAGTTTTGCATATGGAAAAACTCGTAGAAGAGAAGACTATTTCCATCGAAGAATAGCTGTGACCAGAAGTGAAAAAAAACTTCACAAACGTGTCTTCCCAATTATAGGTAGGCAAATTAGTCATGCACATCTTTTATATAAATTATTACAGAAAAAAATTTGGAAATTTTTTCCCTTCAAGTGAATCAAACATTATCCCATAAATTTTTAAATAAAAAAAAATCCCATAAAAAATTATTTACTTTTACTCCATGGGTCAATATAATGGGTCCTATTCTATAGCTTTCTGAGTTCATATATGGAAAATGATCATAATGGGCAAATAATTTCAAGGGTTCTTTATTAGTATCTCAAATGAGTGATTATCAAAGTGATCATATAAGTGGAAGTTTGATCCTACCAACCCATAAATTCTGCAGCCTCATTCCTTTTCATACAATTAAGCAGCCTCTAATCCCAATTACTAATTTTTCTTTAGAAATACACTTTATTTTATATTAAAGAAGCCCCTTTAGTTAACCTTTGACAAGCATATTCAATTGTACATTTAATTTAATTTTATTTAACTTCTTCCTTAAATTCAGCTCAAAATCTGATTGCGGCTATAGACCTATAGTTAATCTAGCTGGGAATCTAATGCGCTATTAACAAGCTTTTGCTTTTTATGTTGACTTTGTTTAAAGTAGTACTTATTTTTGTAAAGAATGCCATAGTTATAATATAAGTTTTATATAGATTGAGGAATAGCACATACAAGAGTTACTACAAGTGACCAATCTAGGAATTAGAGGCAGGGTATACAATATATGTAAAATATTAAAATAATAAAAAGATGAAAATGTTAATTTCAAAATTATAAAATTTAAATATGTTTAATCAAATAAATTACATATTTTATAATTAACTTCTATGTGATTTCACATTTTGAATTGTTGATTTGTTGTCAATATTGTTGAAGACTTTTCGCAAAAAATAAGTCACTAAGCATTCGTCCATGTATTTTTTATTCGATTACACAACCTATTTTTTTACAGTTTTCATAATTGGAAAAACTTTCTAAGTTGCATTTCTAACTTTAAAAGAAGATAAACCAATTTGGTAAACAATATAATGTGTCTTCCACTTTCAACAAAATTATCTTAAAGATTATTTATTCATTTCAAAGAAGCAAATTCAACACTATTATCGTATCAAGTTGATTATTAAAATCACCAAATCAGTTGAACAAAAATCACTTCGATAAAACTTTGCAAACTCAGTCAATTTTGTCATATCAAAACTAGAGAAGAAATCGAATAGACTCGAACAACAATACAAAGAAGCAAGTGAATATTTATCTCGGAGAAACGATCATGGAGTTTCTTAAGTTGAATATCCATAATGTTATAAAATAATTCAACACATCAATGATAATTTTTTTTATGAAACATGTCATTTTTACAAAAAATAAATTTTGGGCTTGTAGAGTTATAATCGATAGTGTAATATCTATGTCCTCTTAATGTAAAAATTTATACACGATCACCGTATCATTCACCTTTATTAGAATTACTTTTTTAAAGAGTAAATGATAATTAAATATAAATGATGTGTGATATAGTGACAATATATAGAGAGCTTTATACACTATTAATATATATTTTTTCTTTATAAATAATATACATATTTTTTTCAAAAAAATCCAGGTGTCCAATTTTTTATTGTTTTTGAATGTTTAATGTTTGATAATATAGCAAACTATAATATAATCCTCTTTGAAGCCATAACAATGAAGGTTGTGATTATCTAAAATAATACAATGATGACAACGATGATATTGATCATATTGTGGTGATAGTGATTATCGATTAGCATAAGAGAAGGAGCCATGAATGAAAGTAAAGCTTTTAATAAAGTTAATTGAATGAAAAAAATATATCATATTTTTGTTGTTCTTTATTGAAGTTTTTGTTTATTAGTTAGTTTTAAAATCAACTAAAAGTTGGTTATTTTTTTAACTCTTGTTTTCTATCCATTCAAAACGCATAATATTACAAAAATAATAGGGTTTGGTTCAAGAGTGGTTTTTCATGAGATTCCAAAAAATGTCATTTTTAGTATGTTCATGTTCATAGATTGCATGTATAATTTACATTTCCCACTTTTAATAATATACAATGCAAGAATCATAATTTCTCAAACTGACCTAATGTGAAAGCATGGGGTCATGGGCAAGATACCCTTATATATTCATCCACTTCGTGATAGTTAGACCTCCAAAACATGCATGAACGACAAGAACTTGAATACAATTTCTTACTATAATAATTAATACATTTTTGGATTTTGGTAAATGGAATTTTCAAAGAGTTAAGAGAAGGAACTTATTGTTTCAGATGTTTACCAAATTACCATACCCTTATGTCCTTGGAAGTTTCATTATATTATTTGCCAAACATTCTAGTACATGTCTTATCTATTAAAGAGAAATCAACTTGCTCACCCAAAATATCCACCCACAATCAAAATAATCATGACCATGACCCAAATTAGAATTAGTATATGGCTATATGCAGTATAATGATAACGCTCCAAAAAGTTTTGTTCCCACGGTGTCTTATTCTCATTCCTGGACCAACTACATATTGTCACATAAATAAAATTATTTTTTTAAAAAAGTAACATTCTGATTTTTTCAGGATAGGGTTTATACATATGATATATGTTCATTATGGACATGGCAAACTTCTTTTTCCTTGCTTTTTTGTCCTTTATTTTTGTTACTACCGATAATAAAGCATGTTTAGTTAATTTGAGATCAAGAGACAAACAAGAAGGTGGAGATAAAAGAAGCTGAACCAAACAAGCATGTTGACAAGGACGTAAGGAGCAACATGGCCACCACAAATTTAGTATCATTTAATAGCTTAATCACAACATTGATAATGTTTTATCTTTCACAACATAGCTTAATCACAACTTCTCTAATAACAAATTAAAGTATTTTATCTTTCATTTACTTTTTATCATTTATCATATATTTAAAAATAAATAAATAAACAACTAAAAATTGTCACATATTGATGATCAACAATTCAACATAACGATATTCATTAGGTACACTTGGTAATACCAAAAAATAAGGATATCATTGGAGCATTGACATGATAATATTGTCCTAATTAAATTATTATGCTTCATTAGTTATGATATTAGCACTTATTAATATTTAGTCATTTCCATAGGGGTGGAATATATAAACAGAAAAATTTAGTTTAGTGAACTTAGTTAAAATTATGAAATTTGTTTTATAATATATTTCCATTTAATTCTTCAATTTTCTTTCTCCTTTTAATTTATCTTTTAAAACTGCTCGTAAATTGATTTAGAAAAAGAAAGGTCAAATTAATATTTCATTTTTCTTTCTTTTGATATGTATTATTTTGAACCCTTTAGATATATATTTTTAGTTTGGTCTTATAAATTTTTCTTTTCAATTTTATTTTTACTTGGAAACAATATGGCATCTATTATCTATTCAATAATAAAAGAAACTTACTAGGATTGATGATAATAACATGACATTTTATCCATTTTTTACATTTTATGCTGCATGATCATTTCACACATGAATTAAGTTTTGATCATTTTTATGTATCTTTAAAATTTAGGAACTAAATTACACATTAGCAGCTATAGTTGTAGTGTTGTATTTATACCTTTTCCATTCATAAATAGTGGTGGATTTGTTTCTCAATCATTATTGTTTGTGGTTAGGGTGGGGGACCAAAAGCCCAAGATGACGGGTTAGTCTGTATCTGAGATTTTAGGCCTGTCTTTTTTCAATGGACTAATGGAAGTCCATGAACCCAATAAACCCACAACTTCTGAAGAGAAAATAAAAAGTAGAGCAAAAAGGTTTAAACCATGAAACATGTTCAACACTTGTTATAAATTATTTTTAGTGAGTACTTGAGTAGATCAGGATCGGATTTCATCTTCACTAACCCCGAACTTGAATATCTCAGAGTTGAAAATTTGACCTTCATCCCTAGCCCCATTAAATTTTGGGTTTTCCTAAATTGACGTTGTACTTGTTTGACTCAAATATATATATAATGATAGTTTTGTAAAATCCTTTTATTTATATATATATATATATAATCATAACTTTATTAATAAATATAAATGAAGGCTGAGATGAGCATTTATAATGTCAAACTAAATAAGGTTGAAAAAATAAACTACAACTCAAACCCAAACTCATTCAAATTGGGTTTTCCTGTCAAACTCATGTTAAGTTGGTGCAATATGAACTAGTTTGAGTTATATTGTCCTTCCAACTTCTATTAAACCAATGGCATTGATGTTCTTACTATTTGTATGCGCCCAGTTATGGTTTGTTAGAGATTCAGTACCTCTACCAATTTGGTACAACACCAAAGTCGTTAGAAACTTTGTTTTAGATTTGAATAGGTTTAAGGAAGTGGTCAACCTTTCCCTTAATCTTTTCATTTATGCTCTTGATGCTCTCTAGTCTAACAAACTTTCACTACTAATAAAATATTTGGTATTATGATTATTCCATCAACTACAAACATTTCAACATAGTTTCTATATACATCCATTTGGACTTTTTTTTATAAGATCATAGTTCCGTATGAAATGAGGTAGAGGGACATCATTAAATTTGTTAATAATTGTACATAGTTTAAAAACAATATTCATTAATAAAACTAAATTATTTTCTCTTTTCACTCAATTTATTTTAGTAAAGAAGTGTATTTTGATAACCAATTCATTTCTTGTTTGTAAAATCTTGAAAATAGTAATATGAATATGAGCTAAATAAAAATCTCAAAAGGTCTTATTAATTTTATATTTATTTATTTATAATGTAATTTGGTTTAATTTTTACTAATTACTTATGTAATTTTTTACTTGCTTACTTATTTAAAATTAATTTATAATTATTAGTAGTAGGTATTTTAATATAATTTGATGAAATTTTACAAGGTCAATTTGACTAATAAATTATTGAAAACTATTGAAATAGTTTTCTAAAAATTAGTTTTCAAACTATATAACTTATTATTCTAAACACTATATGCTTCATTCTATTCCATTTACCGAATGTCAGTATTAACTTACTGCCTACGTAAAAAGATTACAAATTACTTGAAAGGCTGAAATGTTAAAAGTTCAGGTTGCCTAATAGTATTATCATTCTACTTAATTACCATCTAAATCTCATTGATCATCTTGAGCTAAAATACCACTTCATTCTCTAAATTATCCTCTATGTCTCTATCCCATTAACATTGAAGAGTCATTCCCTCCAAATCAGTAATAATTTCTTAATTTATTCCCTAATTAAGTGAGAGCAAAATACAAGAAAATTCCCAAATATCAATTGCAAATGAAAGTGATAAAGTTTAAAAACCTATATTCAAATTCTTAATTTATTTTTTTGGTAATGATGGAAGAATAAAAAAACAAAAGCTAGAGCATAGAGAATAGGTCTATCTATAAGATGGTTAGGGCTCCCACAGGTGGAGCATCCCAAAGTGCAACTGAACCCTAAGAATCTAAACTAAGTCTAGCCATAAATCTGCCAACTTATATCTAATTAGTGTGAAATTATACTACATTTATGTTACATTTAACTTGTATTTTAGGACATAATTAGGACTTTAGAATTGCTTTTAGCTTTTATTTCTCTTTGTTCGGATTGAGCGAGTGTTTTTAGCTATATTGTGCAATTTGGATGGATTAAAGCCAAAAAGAGTAGAGATTGGGTGCAAGATGACATAATTTAGTGTTGAGGCTATGCGAAGACCAATTGAATGAACAAAAGAAGTCATAAATGTTATATTATATTCCTATTTTTTAGATTTGTTTTATTGGGCTTAACCCAATATTTTGTAATTAAGATAAATAATGGTTCTCCCTCAAGGACGAAAACACTTTACACTTTACATTATAATTCTTTAATTTAGAATTTGGTATTCTCTTCTCTATTATGAGTGAGTAATTCCATTTGTTTCCAGTATTGGGGCTATGTCCTTTTACATTCAATAAACACTTGTTCTTACTTCTATTTCATTAAGTGTTGTGATTTGAATCATTAAACTAAGTTTTATTCGTGTGAGTTGTCTAGCCAATAAATTACACCTCTTAGATACATTAGGGAAGGACCGAGAGGTGAACCCAACTATTTGACCATTCAGTTATTCAAACTAGAATCCTAATTCACGAGAGTAGTCTTAGGATTCTCGGGGGTTTCTGGAATTTACCTTGGGTTTCTACGAAGTGATTAGATAGAAAGATCCAAGTAAAGGATTTGATTGATAACCGTGTAAGAACGAGGTTGCAACTAGAGGGGGGTGAATTAGTTGACTTAAAAATTATGGTCACTTTTTCTGCAAAATCAAGAGTTAACGTGCAGCGGAAATTATATGCAGAAAAATAATCAAGATAAAATGAAAGAGATAAGGGAGAAGAGAATACACAGTGATTTTTATACTGGTTCACCTTCTAGTCCACCGAAGGCTACGTCCAGTACTCTTGCAGCACAAGAGATTTCTTTACTAAGAATTATGAGTTGTAATTACAATATCTCACCCCGAGATTTCTATGTACCTTACACACTCCCTAATCCTTATTCACTGTTGGAAAACATCTTTCTAAGTGATTCTAATCCCCTTTCTTTTTATACCCCGTGAAAGAAAGTATTCTGCAACAATATTGAAGAATGTACAACAATGACAGATTGCCTTTACAAGTATGAAAGTAGTATAACTTGCAATCAAATCAGCTCTTTATGTATACCAAGTAGTAATGCTCTTTGGAAAGCTTCGAAATACTTCTAAGCAACTTCAGAAAAAAACTTTGAAAGTTAAGGACTAGTTGCAAAAAGTGTAGAGAAATAACTTCAGAATAAGTTTAAGAGCTTTTGGAAATTGTATAAGAGTTGTGTGTTGTTGTGTGTTGTTGTGTGTTTGTGTTGTGAGAGTTAGAGCCTTTATATAGACTTTCCAAACACCCATGGTGCCTTTCTGAAAGTGTAGGAGTTGTTTGAACTGAAAAGATTTCTTTTGGAGTGAAAACGTTTCATTTTGAAATCTGAAATCTGATGCAACAGCTCTCAGTAATCGATTACTGACAGTGGGTAATCAATTACCCAAACTCTCTGTCCACTGTTCATTTAAAATTAAATTAGAGTAATCGATTACATCAATCTGGGTAATCGGTTACTCAACTTTTCAAAATTGGTAATCTATTACTCAAAGACAGTAATGGATTACTCTGAACAGTTTTAAGTTGGATAACTATTTTCTCACATATGTAACCTGTTACTTAGATGAAGTAACCTATTACACACTATTTTTGAAAATTGTTTTAAGTATTTTAAAGTGTTTCAACTTTCTTTAAAAAATAGTTTGAGCATTACAACTTTGTATATTTAAGAGTTTTAGGATAGAAGTACATATAGAGACTTAATCTAATTATCTTGAAGCTTTAATCTTCTTTGTCTTCATAAGTATTCTTCCTTTTCTTCTTTTTGGTGATGTTGGTGTCTTCATCAAAACCGTGCCAAGGTCAAGAGCAGAGATCTTCTTCATAAACCGTACCAAGAGAGTAGTTACAACTTTAATTGAGTACACGTGTCGGAGCTCGAGAGAGGATGACATAAATCAAAGAGCAATTCACCCTCACAACTTAAAGTTCATGAAAAGGAGCAAAACAAGGATTTGTGAGTGTAAAGGCGGTAACCCTTATCGTGTGAACTCTCCCTAAATAAGATTTCAATCCTTTTTAATACTTTCATAATTATTCTTGTTAATTTCTCAATCGTTCTAAATTCAATTTTATTTCCTTATTTGAGTTAAATATAAATTAATTGTTATAATTAAAGGAATTTTTCAGTCCTCGTGGGATCGATATTTTATCAATGATATTAAAACTGAATCGGACCGACCGGTTCGATCGGAAAATCGACGAACCGAATCCCTAGCCGATATGGCATGGTCTTTGGACCAGATGAGCATCAGAATCGGTCAAAACCGGACCAAACCGGATGATTTTGGGTGAAACCGGAAAACCGGTCGAGTTGTTACTAAATCGGCTGGTTCATTAAAAAAATACTTATTTACAGATCCAGTCTTCTTCACGTTTTCTTCTTCACGTTTTGTTCTTCCTTCTCCATCGAGTCTCTACCGTTCCCGTAGTGTCTCCATATACATCTCTATTGTTTCATAAATCCATCTTTCGTCGAGTCTCCAACGTTTCTGAAACGTTTTCGTCGAGACTTGAAGGCGTATACTTTCTGCAGAAATGAGAAATAAGATGTATTTTTGGAGGTGTATTCAACATTGATAGAAATGTTAACAATGGAAGCTATATTTTTGGAGAGAGATAATTAGAAGAAGGTTGGGGAAGAGAGAAGATAAAATAGAATATGAAAGGGGATACTTTCCAGAGAAATGAAAGGTATACACATTCTAGAGAAATGAAAAGTGTGTACATTCTAGGGAAATGAAAATATGAAATAGAATGGGAAGTTAAAGCATTAAAATACAGTTTTTGATTTTCCTTTCTATCTTTTTCCTCAACTGCTCAACTAGAAAGTTAAAAAGATAATAATGTTTGTGAAAAATAATTTAGAAATAATTACTTTATATTGGATAAGTATTTATAATTCTTTCTTGGTTTTATGACCCAATTAATTTAGACATATTCGATAATCACTCTTATTTTATATTGGAAGAATCACTATCTTAATTCTAAAGTTTCAAATTTATAATATGTTTTGTAGATTGAGTTGTTTGTCTTTGAGAATTTTTAGTAGACTATAAACATGAACTATAAATTTGAGTATATACATATTAGGAATTTTTTGTTACATGTTTACAGATTATATATATATATATATATATATATATATAAATATAAGTATATATATATTCGATTTAACCGATATGCGGTTTAATTATTGAACCATCAGTTGAACCACTAAACCACTACCCTAACTGGTTTAATGACCGGTCCAGTTTTAATAACATTGTATTTTATTACTTAACGATATAATCGTGCACTTGCAATTTGTCCTATCATGTTTTGGCGCTGCCGTTGGGGACTATGTCAATTTTTTTTTAATTCTCAATTAATTCATTACTTTATTCTAGTGTATTACGCATTTTCCTTTTTCCTAGTATCTCTGTAGTTTGCCCATTTGGTTTATGCAAAGTTCAAATTACTACTCAGAACCAGAAATGACTTTCCATAGAAGAAGAAGACAACAAAGAGAAAGAGAAAGACGTCTGCATGTGCAAATAATGGTTGAACGAGATGAAAATCTACTTCGTGACTACGCAGCCCCTAACGCTCGTAGTTCACGTCCTGGAATAATCCGCCTAGCTATTGGGGCAAAGAACTTTTCTTTGCCATTTTCTATGTTCCAAATGGTGATGCAAAACCAATTTGGAGGATGAGCTCATGAAGATCTGAATGCCCATATTGATTAGTTCTTGGAATTCTGTGAGACAGTGGGGATTCATGGGGCTTCTGAAGATGCCATTCGTCTCCGCATGTTCCATATTCCCTTAGAGACAAAGCTAAGACGTGGCTAAGGAATCAAAATTCTGAAATTCAAGCAACATGGTGAACATTGGAGGAGGCTTTTCTCAACAAATACTTTCCTCCTTCTAAAACTGTGCACTATAGGCACCTGATCCAGAACTTCAGTCAAAAGGATGGGGATTCAATTGCTGAAGCATGAGAAAGATTAAATGAGTTGACTGAAGCTTGCCCTCATCATGATATTCCACCTTGGATGATGGTTATGAAATTCTACAATGGGCTACACTTTCCATCACAACAATTGTTGGACTCTTCAGCAAGTGGGGCCTTTATGTGCAAAGGAATTGATGTTGCTTCAAATATCATAGAGAATCTAGTTTCTAATCATCACCAATTGGCAAATGAGAGGAGACATCATCCAAGAAGAGACTCTGGTTTACAATATTCAGGCAATCAGATGGAGAAGGTAATTTCCATGCTGGAGAACCTTTCTCAAAGGTCTGGAAAGCTATAAAAATACCATGCTAATGCTATTGGGTCTACTGCAACTTGTGAGGGATGTGGAGCAAAAGGTCATGAGTGGTCTGAATGCAAACACTTCAGTGAACTTGAACATGGAGCATTGGTCAATGAAAAACCTGAATCGTGCAAGTATTATGACTACAAGGAGAGAAGCGAGCAACAATTCAACTCATCATACAAGAAGAACATTCCCAACCTTTCTTGGAGGAGCAACAACACTCTGAATCATCAATATCAGGATGGACCAGGTAACAGGAAACCTCCAACAAGGTTTCCACAGATACATTCTTCTCTTATTGACCCTACTCTTAAAACGTTAATGGAAGGTTAGGAAAAATTGCTTGCTAACCAAAATAAATTTCATGAAGATCAAGTCATGATTAATAAAAAAAATTCAAACATGCTCAATGACCAGAATTCTAAAATAGAAAACCTAATTATCCATGCTAAAATGCTGGAAACACAAATGGCCCAACAAGCTAGTAATCCTAATATGCAAACATGGATGTTTACAGGACATCAAAAAAAATCCAAATAGAGAACATTGTAAAGCTGTCAAATTAAGGAGTGGAAAGGAACTAAGTGATATTCCTCAAATTAGGAAAAAGACACAAGTGAAAAAGGATCATATTGAGACACAACCCCCTAAAGGGGATCAAAATTTTGAAAATGTGTCTAAGTATATAACTCCATCACCATATGTACCACCAGTTCCTTTTACCCAAAGATTAGCAAATGCAAAATTAGAAAAGAAATTTGGAAATTGGTTGGATATTTTTAAGAAGTTATATATGAGCTTACCCTTCATTGAGGAAATGCAGGAGATATCTGCATACACAAAATTTCTTAAGGATATTCTATCTAAAGAAAGAAGATGAGAGGATTATGAAACAATTGCTTTAACTGAGGAGTGCAGTGCTTTAATTCAAAATTAATTACCTCATAAATTAAAAGATCCTGATAGTTTTTCTATCCCATATTTAATTGGAAATACTAGTTTTTGATCATTCCTTATGTGACTTGGGGGCAAGTATGAGTCTCATGCCTTTATCCATGTGCAAAAAATGGAAGTGGGTGAACTAAAACCCACTATTATATCACTTCAATTTGCGGATATGTCAGTTAAATTCCCTATAGGCATCTTGGAGGATGTTCCTATCAAAGTTGAGAAATTTTTCATTTCAACAGATTTTGTAATACTAGATATGAAGAAGATTCACAAATCCCAATCATACTAGGTAGACCTTTTTTGGCTACTACTGGTGCTACAATTGATGTAAAGAATGAAAAACTTTCCCTAAGTGTAGGGGATGAAAAAGTTGAATTTGATATTGTTAAATCAATTAAACAACCTTCTCTTGAGGATTCATGTTTCAGGGTTAATATGTTGAACTAAGTTGTGAAAGAGGAAGCAGTTAGAGTGCAATCTAAGGATTCCTTAGAGAGATGCATGGTAGATGGTGACACTTCAGACATTGATGAGGAAATGGCTGAGGTTATTGAATTTCTGAATACAAGTCCAACACTTCCTCATAACCCGAAAGATGAGACCTTGAAGGCAATGTCCAAATCTGAAGATTGGGAGGAGGGGAAAACACCTAAAATTGAATTAAAAACACTCCCCTCCACCCTCAGGTATGAATTTCTTGAGCCTAATTCATCTTATCCAGTTGTTGTTAATGCTAAATTAAGTAGATTGGAAACTGAAAAATTACTAATAGTCTTGAGAATGCATAGGAAGGTAATATGATACACATTGGATGATATAAAGGGTATAAACCCTTCTTTTTACATGTATAGAATTGTCATGGAACTAACCATAAAACTTCAATTGAAAACCAGAGGAGACTAAATCCTAATATGAAAGAAATGCTGAAACTTTTAGATGTTGGGGTAATATATCCTATATCTGATAGTGATTGGGTGAGCCCAGTTCATGTGGTTCCTAAAAAGGAAGGATTGGAGAATGTGCATTAATTATAGAAAATTAAACACAACCACAAGGAAATATCACTTCCATCTCCCATTCATTGATCAAATGCTTGAAAAGCTTGTTACACATGAATATTTATGCTATTTAGATGGATACTTGAGATTTCATCAAATCCCCATTCACCTAGAAGACCAACATAAAACTACTTTTACATGTCCTTATGACACATTTGCCTATAGGAGAATGCCTTTTGGGCTTTGTAATGCCCCAACCACTTTCTAAAGATGCATGACTACAATATTTTCCGATTTTATAGAAAACATAATGAAAGTTTTTTCTGTTTATGGACTTTCATTTGATGACTTTGACAAAAATATTGCAAAGATGTGAGAAAGTGAATCTTGTGTTAAATTGGAAAAATGTCACTTCATGGTGCACAAGGGTATTGTGTTGGGACATTTAATTTTAGGAAAAGAGATAGAGGTGGACATGGCAAAAATTGTAGTAATATAAAATATGCCACCACCTATTAACATAAAAGATGTTAGGAGTTTCTTAGGCCATGCGAGATTTTACCACAGATTCATAAAAGATTATTCAAAAATTGCGAAACCCCTGTCTAACCTTGTAATGAAAGATACTGCATTTGATTTTAGTGTTGCTTGTCTAGAATCATTTTGTAGGTTGAAGGAGGCATTGGTCACTACACTAATATTGCAATCACCATATTGGAATCATCCATTTGAAGAGATGTGTGATGCTAATGACTATATTGTGAAAGTAGTGTTGGGCCAAAAGAAGGACAAGAAGATGCATGCAATCTACTATGCAAGCAAAACACTTGATGGAGCTCAAGCCAACTATGCCACCACAAAGAAGGAGCTACTAGCTGTTGTTTTTGCCTTCGAAAAATTTAGGTCCTACCTAGTAGGTTCTAAGGTTATAGTCCATACTAATCACTCAGCCTTGAGATACTTGATGAGTTAGAAAGAATCCAAGCCACGTCTCATCCGATGGATTCTCCTTCTACAAGAATTTGATCTAGAGATTGTTAACAGAAAGGGGACAAATAATCCAGTTGCAGATCACTTATCTCGACTTGAACATCCAAGTGGAGGAGAGGAGGACTTACTTATCGATGATTCCTTTCCTGATGAGCAACTCCTCCTCCTCGACACTATAGAGGCACCATGGTATGCTGACTTTGTAAACTATTTAGTCAGCAAGATTCATCCATCTGAAATGACACCGCAGTAGAAAAAGAAATTCTTCTCAGATCTGAAGAAGTATATCTAGGGTGATCCTTACCTCTATGGACTTTGTGCTGATGGTATTTACAGAAGATGTGTTCCAGAAGAAGAAGTGTCAATGATCCTGAGTTATTGCCACTTTGCCTCTTATGGAGGTCATACTAGTACTTCAAAAACAATAGCAAAAGTATTCCAATGTGGTTTCTTCTGGCCACACATATTCAGATATGCAAGAAGTTTTGTTCTCACATGTGATTCTTACCAAAGGGTGGGGAACATATCAAAAAGACATGAAATGTCAATGAACCCCATCCTTGAGGTGGAGATATTTGATGTATGGGGAGTTAACTATATGTGACCTTTTCCTACTTCAAACAACAACAAGCATATCTTGGTGGTAGTAAATTATGTTTCTAAGTGGGTGGAGGCAATTTCATCTCCACACAATGATGCTAAAACTGTCATCAAACTGTTTATCAAGATCATATTTCCAAGGTTTGGAGTCCTGAGGCTGGTTATTAGTGATGGAGGCTCCCATTTCATTAAAAGACATTTTGAAAACCTCTTCAAGAAGTATGGTGTTACTTATCGAGTTGGTACCCCTTACCAGCCTCAAATAAGTGGTAAGTGGAAGTATCAAATCATGAGATTAAGAGCATATTTAGTGTCTAGGAGCAGGAAAGATTGGTCCTTAAAGCTTGATGATGCTTTATGGGGTTACCGTACTGCACATAAAACAGCTATTGGTATGTCACCATTCAGGTTGATTTATGGTAAGCTCTGCCACCTTCTATTGGAACTAGAACATAAGGCGTAGTGGGCAGTCAAATTGCTAAATTTTGATCTGAAAGTTGCTGGAGAAAAGTGGAAATAACAAGTGCAAGACTTGGAAGAAGTACGGTTGGATGCTGATGAGAATGCTCACACTTACGAAGAAAGAACAAAAATATGGCATGACAAACACATACTCCACAGATAATTCCGAGTAGGGGAACTAGTTCTCTTATTCAACTCCAGATTGAGGCTCTTTCTAGGGAAGCTAAAGTCTAGATGGTCAGGTTCGTTCAGAGTCACCAATGTTTATCCTTATAGAACAGTTGAGATATGGAATGAGGAAATGAGAAACTTCAAGGTAAATGGTCAATATTTGAAGCATTAACTAACAGATGAGCGATTGGAGAAACAACCAAACATAGCCCTCTTGGACCCTACATGAGCTGCAAGGATCAATCGTCAAGCTAATGACGTTAAACAAGCGTTTCGTGGGAGGCAACCCACGTTGGAGGTACATTTTTCTTTAATTCATTAATTTTAGTGTTTTAGTGTCGGCTTTAGTGTCTCCCTGAGTTTGGAGCCTTTGTAGGGGGGTGTATATAGTGTCGGCCACAAAACAAATCATAAACTAAAAAAAAGATATTTGCACCTGGTCCATATAGGACAATAGGCCATTCGAGATATTTTTTCCTTCTTTTGTAGGTACTTCCACTACACTCAATGAAGCCAACCACTTATAATTGACATATTAGTTAAGGACACTTTCTACCTTACCCGTGAGTTTTCTTTCTCTTTCTCTTATTGTTTAGATTTTTACTTTGGGGATAACGTAAATTTCTAAGCTTAAGGGGTTTTGCATTTAAATAGTTCATTCATGTCATGCACACCATATAGTTCATTCATGTCATGCATACCATATAGATTTTAATTTTTTTTAGGTTGAATATTCATATTATCATGCATTTCGCATATGTTTCATATCTCATCTATTCTTTGCTTTGTTCTATGTGTTGTCCGTCTGCTCTTTAAATAAAAAAGTATGCATGAATAATGATTGTTGATCTGTGACCCACATTGAACAAAAAACTTTTGATAAGATAATAACATGAAGGACATTATATTTGACAATTGTTAATTAAATTTGGTTAAATAAAGGTCTTTGTTTCATAACTTCTGCTGAATGTACCAAATGTGAGAAACTTGGGTCAAACACAATAAGGGTTCTGATTTGAATTGACAATTGCATAATTTTTTTCTTTCATAAGTGCATAATTTTCTATGATTGAACATTCTAGAACTTGATTTATGACCGTTTCAAGATTGAAGTTTGTCTCTAGGCATTAAAATGATAGAGACAAGTAGGACGTTTTCTTTTGACCTTCAACCACTTGCTATAAACATTGAAAACTCATTAGTTATCCACTTTTGAGCCTAAAATTTAATTTATGATGTTTGGTTGAAGGAATGAGAAAGGTAAAAAGGTCATGTGTGACGAAAGAATCCATAAAAAGGTGAAGAAGA
>NW_017718553.1:0-19661 GCF_001865875.1 Lupinus angustifolius
AAATAAATAAATAAATTTCATCTCTTCTCTTTTAGAAAATCTCAAAAAAAAAAAAAGAAATACAAAGTATACTAAAAGAGAAGGACTGAAAAAAAAGTATGTTGTATTGAAAAAATATCATATGATAAAGTAAGACCGACTAAGAGAATCTCAATGCTTCAATCAGATGTCTAAAATGTTTAAGTACCTTAAATCATTCACCTTGGCCCCATTACAACCATTTAAAGACCTCTTGATTTTTGTATGCATTCACATATGGTCAGTGGCGATTTGGTCTATAATCAAGCCTATGGTAATTTACTTTCATGATTTTTTTGAGCGAAATACTATGACATTTAAACACATGAGAGTGATGAGAGAAGAGTGACCCCAATTCATGCAGTTGTTATGTCTCAAAAACTTAGCTTGAATTAATTTGTTTATGATTGTCTTGTCTTATGTCTGGATTGTTTCAAAACTAACATGAGATTGCATGTTATTTTGGGTCATGGTTTCTATATCATCATTCATACATGATTGTGAAAGTTAGACGTAATAGTTGCTTGAGGATAAGCAAGACATAAGCTTGAGGGGATTTGATGGGTGTGAAATTATGCTACATTTGCATTGCATTTAACTTGCATTTTATGACATAATTAGGACCCTTATCCTGAGAACTCTCCCTAAATTAGATTTCAATCATTTTTAATCCTTTCATAATTATTCTTGTTAATTTCTCAATCGTTCTAAATTTAATTTTATTTCTTTATTTGAGTTAAGTATAAATTAATTGTTATATTTAAAGGAATTTTTCAGTCGTCTTGGAGTCCATATTTTATTACTTAATATATAATCGTGTACTTGCGATTTGCCCTATCATTATCCTTCCGAAAGATATGCTTGATATGAACACCCCAACTCCTTAAACGAAAAACACTAATATTATGAGTAACTTGAGATAAATATCGCAAGTTACAATGAGTCCTTTTGAAACAATATTAGCTGCTTCAAGGCATTCATTTTCCAATGTAATCAAATGTTGTCTTTGATCCCAAGCTAGTCGTAGACCATGCTCTATTGCTAGAAGTTCTGTTAGGATTGGAGTCTCTAATCCAAAATTTGCAGAGAAACCTGAAAGCCATTCTCCATCATGATCCCGGATAACGCCACCCCCTCCGATGTGTTGACTATGGATGTTACAAATGTCATCTACATTAAGTTTCACCCTATCAAATTCTGGCTGACACCACTGGATAGTAGACATAGAAACTTCATTGAAAAATGTATCAACAAAAAATCAATATCTATAGTCATGATGTACATTTCTGGAACCATATAATATGTCCCAAGGACTATTACCAAAAAATACTATGGTTATGCCATTTCCAAGTCAACCATAAGCCAACCATAAAAAGGTTTCTAGTATGCAGATTGATATTATCCAATAACCAAGACATAAACGACTGATTAGCCTAGAAACGATAATCGATATAACCCAAACAACACCATAAGAGCCTAAAGTTCCTGTAATCTCTGAATGTATGAAGAAGATCTTCAATTGCATTATTACACTGACTACATAAGGGAGAATCCACCAAATTCCTCTTGAAGCGGGCAAAGTTTATCGGTGACAAGAAAGCCAGCATACAAACTTAACTTTCTCAGGGACATGCAATCTCCACAACAACTCTAGTGAGTAAGGGAAGCCACACCATCATCATTACTCTTTATCCACCAATAACTTGAACTTGAAGAGTAGCATCCTGTAGCACTTGCCTCCCAGATCCAAGAGTCATAGGTTTTGAAAATTACCGGAATTGGAATTGAAGTAATAGCGTCCTTCACATGAATAGGAAGTAAAGTATAAGTAGATGAAAAATCTCATGAACCATTTCCCCATAAATCCTTTAGTTGTAGCTAAGTGTTAGAAATGTTAACATAATCAACCATAGTACAAAGTTTACCCATTCCAGACCAATTATCATACTAGAAGGATCGATCACCATCTCCTAGTTGAAGCTTGAAGCCATTCCTTAGTTCCATTGTGGCCTTCACAATACTTTTCCAGACAGGTGAATCATATGGCCTAGAATGAGCATACACCATGAAACCCTCCCCAAGATACTTCTCCGTAAGAACCTTGCACCAAAGCTTATTACTCCCTTGGATCATGCTTCAACCCAACTTTCCCATAAGATATATTAGCTGACTGAGAATCACGGATCCTAAGACCTTCATCTTTTTTATTCCTCATTAGAACATCCCATTTGACAAGATTGAGACTTTGCTTGTTACCATCTCCCCCCATAGAAAATTTCTTGAAAGCCTATCAATCTCATTACAAATACTCTAAGGAAGCAACATACTCTGTAAGGTATAAGTTGGCAAAGATGCAATAACAAATTTAGCAAGACATAACCTACTAGTTTTTTTAAGCAGCTTCGACTTTCACAAACTCATCATGTTTTTAATTTTTTCCATCAACAGATTAAACACAGATATGCAAACTCCATTGAATAAGTGGAATTCCCAGATAATTACCAAGACTAGACACAACATACATCTCATAAATTGTCATGAAATTGTTTGTCCTCCTAATGAAAACAACTTTGGAGTACATGAACTTGGACTTATCTAAGTTCACAACACCTAGAGATTAATTAAAGCTTAAAAGTAAAAGTAAGTGTGATATGTATGTAATAATTATCATTATTATAAAAAATTCATATATTGTTGCTGAAAACATTTTTTTTCTCTTTAAAAATTACACACTATTGATTAATGTTACAAAATTGCTAGTTAAAATTTGCAAAGTTGCTTCACTAAATAAGTCACGTTGCTTTAAACGCTCTGTGTCAACCATGTCTATTGATCTTAAGCTCTCTCGTTCCAATCGTATCTATCACCCTTCAGTAAGTGAATCTCTCTATTTTCTCTCTCTCTCAAACACACTTCGTGTCTTGATAGAATTTTTCAATTTTCAGGAATCTTTGGAAGGAAAAGTCATCATCAAAACTCACTCATCAATTTCTCATTATGGGATTCACATTACTATCAAAGGATCCGTTAATTTGCAGGTAAACCCAATTACCATCTTATTTCATTTCTTAGAGAATTATCCACAAAATGTAAACTTTATGCTAAAAATTATTCCTTTTTGGAAGAATGGTTTGACCCAATTGAGCTGCACGGGATTCTGATTGGGTTTTGCAGTTGTGGTTTATTAATCATGTCTCAATTGTTTGAAGTTCTGATTTTTTTTTTATTTTTAGTTTATTAAATTGATTTTGCTTCCTTGTTGTTTATGAAGGTTCGTGGAGGATCAGCTGGAATTGTTGAGTCGTTCTATGGTGTTATTAAGCCAATCCCTATTCTGTAAGTTTATCTGTTTTTTTGTTTACTTTTGCATCAGCACTGGTTTATTGTATGCCCCCTAGTGAATGAATATCTTAGATTTTGTTATTGAAAAATAGGCAAGGTTCAATGTTTTACATTGCAGTTACGTTAGTGATTGCGGTGATTGCAGCCATTGCGATGTGAATTGCGACCGTTGCGGTGTGAATTATTTTGTTAGTAATTTTTTTTGAATTCTATGCAGTCTGATGCGGTCCAAATGCAGTCACATTATTGTGATTCGGTTTCACACCGCAATTATGGTGTGATGCGGTTGCGGTGGTCACTGTAATTGAATATTGTGGCCGTAACACGTGATGTGGTCTACAATTTGAATATTGTCAAGGTTGAAACCCTGTAGTTAGAAAATCTTATGAAAATTGTATTTATCTTATAATTTAATCACTTTATTATTTATGCTGTTTTATCTCAATATAACACATCTTCTTGTAATGGTAATGCTGGTGCCTTGTGACCTAGAGGTCACTGATTCAAATCCGGGAGACAACCTCTTTGCTTGCAAGGTAAAGTTGCCTGCATATGCTCTCCCCAGAGCCCACTACGCAGGAGCATTGTGCTCTGGCCTGCCCTTCTATAATGTATCATCTTGTACCTGTATCCCAGTTTTCAGAAATTTCGCTGTACTTGTACTACCATGCTCCTTAGTGAATGAGTGACCCATGGTACATTCCCTAGTAAGTTTACGTTTTGTTGACGAGTCTGCAGTTTTGGGATTTAATCTGTTTTCTCCCTGACTACCA
This sequence comes from Lupinus angustifolius, assembly GCF_001865875.1. NCBI lineage: Eukaryota > Viridiplantae > Streptophyta > Magnoliopsida > Fabales > Fabaceae > Lupinus > Lupinus angustifolius. Next base: position 4,134 of record NW_017718553.1, read on the forward strand.
CTCACTTACAGATCTTTGTACTTGCACTGAGTCAGCTTTCATGAGTGTTGAACTGTACACTGAACATCATTTCAAATCCTTTTCATGGTGAAAATAGTAGTTGTGCCTTTTGCCACTTCATTGTTATGTTTGGCTCATAAGGGTATTTTCTGGTGTTACAAAAAATATATGTTACTTGTTCCTTCAGCAATATTAACAACCAAACCTTTATCCCACTAAGTGGATGTATATTACTTCTTTGGCTTGCAAATGATTCTTATGATTGGCTTGTAAACAGGAATAGGACCATTGAGGTTAAATCTTCTGGAAAGATTGGTTCAGGTACAACGGAGGTAATATTTCAATAATGAATGAAATAGTATCTATTTAAAGCATCTTTATATGGTTTAATCAATTAATTAGAATTAATTCTTTTCTGGTATTTTTTTAGATTAAATCATTTTATTGTATTCCTTTAAGTGTTAAGGCATCAAGTTATATTGAACTATCTCAGTAGGAGTTTATATTTGTGGTGTTTTGTAGACTTGATACCATGAAAGCATCCAAGTAAGAAACTTGAGCTCATAAACAGTATATGATTCTTATAGAGGATGACTATGAAATTCTCTTAAGTCACTTATAGCATCCAAACTGTAAGACATAAGCTTTGAACTAACTTTTTGTGTCATGATTTTACCTATTAAATGTTTGTCTTATCTTTCCTAAATTCATCCTGGTAAACACAATGAAATTTAAATTTGAAGGGGAGGGTTCATGTAATAAAGTGTTATAAGTATGGAAATTACTGTGCCAAGTATGATATCATTTATACGCCTTTTGGAATTATTTTCAATCTTAAGAAGCTGTCTGGTTCATTCTTCATATTTTCTGTCTGTACATATGTTTTGTGTGTGTATACTATTAAGTGGTCAGATATGCTTTCTTAGTATGCTAAAAGTACGATACCATACCCATAAACCAATGGGATCTCATTGTTGAAATAGCATATCTAAATTTGGTTATGTAAGCTATATCTGAACTATGTCTTAACTTGGGCTTTTCTGAAATTCAATTATTTTTTACATACTCAAATAATGTAATGTTCTTGGGGTAGATCTTAGGTACTAAATTTGATGGAATTCTCTATTTAATATCTGGTTTAACCTGTAGGTATGATCTGTTTCCTTGTGTTCATATTCATTACAAGTTTTGCAAACTTTATGGCAGATACCATTTTCGTTGAATCTCAGGAAGCGAGATGAGAATTTAGAGAGGTTTTATGAGACTTACCATGGGGCAAATATAAGTATCCAGGTAATATGTTGTTGGCAACTGATATTTGTGATGATATTGATAGTTTGATACTACTCGTACTATTTATGTTTATCTCTCGTTTTAGAATGAAGTAAAGAGTTTGAATTTGATCATCTATAAATGTATAACTTTCTAGACTCACTAAACACAAGAGTGCCACATCATTGGTAAAACTCAACAAATTGTAAATTGATCAAAATTAAAGCATTTTGTAAATGCATTCTCTTTATTTCATTCTTAAATTTCACATACTTTAGACAGTTAATGATTGATAGCATATCTAGTATTTGGCGACTGCAGATATAACTCGTGGATACTTGCATAAATCATTATCAGCCACCGTGGAGTTCATTGTTGAAAGTGATAAAGGTATAATTTGGTTATGTCAGAAACTTTCTTTTTAATGCAGTTAAGAATGACTAAACTACAAGTGTCTCTTTTATTTGTGGAAAATTTCAGATGATCTTCTACAACGATCACTTTCCCCAGAGATGGTCATCTTTTACATAACCCAAGACACTCAAAGACATCCTCTACTTCCTGAACTAAAATCTGGTGTGTTGATTTATCATCTTAGAGTAGACATGTTATCTCCCATTTCTCCCTATAATACTATTTTTTAGTTTCCAACGAGTAATCTTATTTTGCTTTGAACGGCACATTATTCCTTTGAATCCATCACCAACAGGTATTAGTCTCCCTAAAACAACGTTTTCTTCCAGTTCTTTCAGCCAATCGGTACAACCCTGAAGAGCATATTTAGTTAAAACTCTAGCAATTTCTTGAAAATTCACTTTGGATATGAAACTGATTATTCAGAAATCACTCATGTTTCATTTTAAGCTATTGTTTCATAAATTCACATCTCAGAAGTAGTAATTTTTATTTAATCCGTTCCTTTATATCTTTCTGAAAAAAATTAAATCCCAGGTTATCTATCCTTGGAGAGTATTGAGAAGATATTAACTTATTATATCAACTAAACCCACTAACTACGTCTTCATGGTTATCAGGGAGACAAAATATTAAGGGAGTATGAAAAAAGGGTAATTTGATCGTATTAAATCATATTTCCGTTGTTCGAGGTATTCGATAGCATTGTAGTTCTTGTGCAAAACCTTAAGAGGACAAATATAATGGAACATTGGGGAATTTTCTGTGCCAATATAACTTGCTCATGTTATACGGTTAGACATGGAAAATGAATAGTAGTATCTAATCACCTGCAAGCTCTGCCCTCTACATTGTTGCAAAATATCAATGAAAAGGAAAAACTGGCCATGAGTCTCATGCGATGTTATTATTGAATAGGAGGATTTCGGGTGACTGGAAAAATCTCCACCCAGTGTTCTTTGTCTGGTCCTATTAGTGGTGAGCTGACTGTAGAAGCATCTGCTGTTCCAATTCACTCAATTGACATTCAGTTGTTTCGTGTCGAGTCCATTCTTCTTGGGGAGAAAATTGTGACCGAGACCTCTCTGGTACAAAAAACACAGGCAAGTAGTGATATCAAATTTGTTTGAGACCATTAACTTTACAATAAGCTTTTAATTTTAATTTTGTTTAGCAGATAGCAGATGGAGATGTATGCTGCAATTTGACTCTACCTATCTACGTAATCCCTCCCCGTCTTTTGACTTGTCCAACAACTTTAGCTGGGTATGTGTCCTGATCATTCCTACCAGTGTATTTTCACAAGATTAATGGCACACACCCATATTTGCACCATCAGAGTTGCATCAGTATGTGTTCAAGGGTACATCAACACTTGTTACATAGATCCATGTGTAATTCAATAAGTCTCTAACAAGGTTTTAAGTGGTGGTAGCGGTTGTGGAAATGCATCAGCCACAATTGTGGTCACAATGTTTTTGTAGACACTATCAAACCACTACATTAATGTGGCCTCAGTTGCGGTCATAAACCACAATTTAAAACCCTGCTCTCATGTTTGACTGACTTATGGTATTTTCAACTTTTCAAGATTAGTATTTTTTGCATTGCATAAATGTCTTCCAATAAATGGTTTTACATTTGTAAAACCTCATGGATACTGCATGCCAAATCTTAACACTCCACCTGGAGAGAAAAGACTCGATTGTTATTGTTAGACAGCATGCGGAATCTTATGGCCTCAAAATGTTTTAATTTATTATTATTTCTATGCAGTCCCTTCTCAGTTGAGTTCAAAGTTGCCATTGTTATTAGCTTCCAGTCAGAGCTATCTAAATTGAATAAGAAGGCTGACCCTAGAACTCCAAGACTCTGGGTTAGATTTATCATTTTTTAGTCTTCTCCTTGAAGGATCATTTTGTTGAGATAGTACATACATGTTTTACTTACAATTTGCATTTGAACTTTCAGCTGGCAATGGAAACATTACCACTTGAGTTGGTTAGAACAAAGTAAGATGATGATGACGACGACGACGTATAGGAATGCATCAAACAACTATGCTGGAAATGAATATATATATATGTGCATACAATCATTTCAGATAGGCTTGAGTAGATTGACTTTCAGGTCATGGAATGTTTAACTCAAGCTTTACTCATGCCACTATGAGGATAACATGGCTTTACTCATGCAAACATTTCAACATGATCTATATAACTATATTTGTTTGGTACAAACATTTGGAAACATTTTTAGTCGTTTTACACATGCAGTGTGACAAATATTATGGTCTTTTCCCGTTCATGAATCAATGTTAAAAAAATAGTTCTTTTGTTTACATTGAGTATACATAATAAGGATTTAACATCTCATAAAATAACTCATAATGTGAAATCAAACATTTATTTAAACAAACATTTATTTGTTGTAGTAAGATACAAGACACAAAAGTTCAGGCTCAGAATCCTTGTATGCAAAACAAAAAGACAACCTAATTCCAAAGCCAATTTGACAACATTAACTTCGCTCAATTGAAAACTCAAACAACATGGAATGCTGGTACTTCTCACCAGGTTTAACCACAATAGATGGGAAATTTGACTGGTTTATAGCATTAGGGAACTCCTGTGTCTCAAGACACAACCCAGCATGCTTTTCATAGACAACACTACCTTTTCCCGCAACGCCGTTAACATAATTTGCCGTGTAAAATTGCACACCTGGGGCATTTGTCCACAAGTTTAGCACCCTTGAACTTGATGGATCCCTCACTTTTGCAGCATGTCTCAAACCAGCTTTCTCCTCTCCACAATCAAGCACATAATTGTGATCATATCCTATCCCAACCTCATTGATGGTGTTGCCTATTCTCTTCTCCGAAGTGAAATCGAAAAGGGTTCCCTTCACAGGCATGATTTCACCAGTTGGTACAGAATTCTGATCCACGGGAGTTACATGATTGGCGAGTATCTGAATCGAATGGTCGAGTATGTTCGCTTTGTCGTGGCCAGCTAAGTTCCAATATGTATGCTGAGCTAAGTTGATTATGGTGGGTTTGTCCTTTGGAATTCCTTCCATGTCAAGCCTCAGAGTTGTGCTTGAGGTGAGTGTGTAAGTTGCAGTAACAGTTATATCCCCAGGATAACCTTACATAATAATAGAAAGCATAAATTGGATAAAGATCAAGGTCAAGGAAGAGCAAAAATCAGATAAGAGAATAATCTATACCTTCCTCTCCATCATGACTGTGATACTTCAAAGTAATCGAGGGGGTTTTGCCTTTCGCATATTCAACTACCTCCCATACCTTCTTATCATACCCAACATGTCCACCTAAAATTGAGAGCAGGATAGGATATCAGATAAGAATATCAGCTAAAGAAATCATATTATATAGTTACTAGTTGTAACAATATTCATTAGTAACTTCCCTTGGAAAACAATGATGTTATTTGTACCTCTGGTTAGATGAAGAACATACCAAATGTAAAAATAACATTGTTGTTTTCAAAACTTGAGATTTGATGTTTCTTCAATATCTATAATTCTCAGATGGTGTGTCAATTCTTGAGAATAACTAGATAATTATGTATGGTGACAAATTCTTACTTTGCAGTTATTTTGAAAATCGATCTTTGATGGAATGGAAGAGATAGACACATAAATATGTTAATGTTAAAATCATAGGTAGCAACCATATAATATGACTCTATATGTTTCATTTCATGAATTCATGAACATACTACACATGTTTAGCAGAACATGAAGATTAAGCAAAAAGTAGAATGAATACCATGGAGACTGTTTGGAGGATTGTTGAGAGGCAAAGAATATTCAACCGCATCTAGTGTAAACTTTCCATCCTTTATTCGATTTGCAACTCGACCCACAATGCAGCCAAAATAAGGAGAAAGACCTTTCTGCTTCCAACCAACATAAACTTAGAAAATCAACCATCAGAGTTAAACTGAAAACTTCACACACATATATGATATATATATATATATAGCCAGAATTTTGCCAAATTAATCTGACATTATATTTAACCTTTTGATCAATACCCCACTTTCACTTATCTTCCTAGAATTGTAGTAACTTCTAGCAAGATATATATACTATGAAGCATGAATGCACCATTTTGGTTCTGTGAATGTGTTCCAGGCAAGTATTTGGCATGACACACTAACAACATCACCCCTTATATAGCTACAACACAGTATAGATACATATTTGGGCATGGCCATTATTCAAGAGGCCACAAACCTTGAAGCTTATAGCATGTTTGGGAAAGTTCTTTTGGTGATCCTGATAGAAGTATGAAAAAGTTCTTTTTATAGAGAGAGAAAATGTCATCTGTTAAGCTAGAAGTTTAATTGAAAAAGAAAAGAAAAGTTTGATTATTTTGAAACCACCCCTATACAGAAATAACCAAAGATGAATGCTGATAATCTGAACAACAATGTTCATACAATTTTTTGTAATTCACTATATTTAAAACATATTTACAAAACAAAGTTGATTTTATCTTAATTAGTTGCTGTTATATAACTCATTCATTATTTTAAATTGCGGTTACGGTTACAATTGTAGTAATAGTTGCGGTTATTGCGACTATGGTCATTGCGATGTGAATTATTATTAAAAAAGTATTTTTGAATTTGATGCAACCTCATGTGGTTTGATAAGGTCCGATGTGGCTTGATGCAATTGAAATGTGGTTCGATACAGTTATGTTACAGCCTGTTGCGGCCCGTTGCAACCACATCATTACGATCCGAAGTCACACTGTATTTACAGTGTGATGCGATTGCGCGGTGATCATTACAACCACAATATTGCGGCTGCGGTGTTGTGAAACTGAATCCATTATTAAATTAATATGTTTGCCACAAGTAATCAAAACATATAAACTATGAGTCTATGCTATCATGAATTACAACTCTTTTTCTTCAAATTTTCAATCATATAATAATATATGACACACCCATGTCCAACAATTTACAGAACATGGTCTGTGCATATGCTCCAAAATAACACAATAAAACCGTAATTTCTCAGAGGCAGGTATTTACAAATGATTGGTATTGTTATGAAAAACAGAACAGAAAATTATAAAGTTAGAACCTTTGAGACGGGATAATCAAAATGAGATAATGTGATTGGTATATTTGTGATTGAATGAAAATAACAAGTACCTGATAAGAATCAAGAGAGTCGAGACCAAGAACAACATCGGATAACACGCCATCTTTGTCGGGTACAGATAAAGAGGTGATAGTGCAGCCCAGATTGGAAACGAGAACTTGCATGGTTCCATTGTTGAGTTCAAAGATCTCTGCTTTCGGATTTGCCATTGCACTGAACTTGATGAGAAGAGAGAGAAAATGCAAAGTGCGATGTGATTGAATTGAATCAGTGGTTTTGTTTTGACTTATGTTAGGTAGTGTGTTGTTGTCAAAGGAGTGAGGAGTGACTGTTATATCAACAGTTATATCTCACTATTATTATATTTTCTCTTCTTATCTTATCCTTTCAATGTTTGTCACCATGATGAACATTTATATTATCTGTGATTAATATTTTAATTACTTCACCTTTATAAGAGTAATAATATAAATTAATAGTGGATATATGATGCATTATATATATAATTTTAAATAAATGTTGGCAAATACTATTTTTTTAAGAATTTGATAACTCGTCTTTTGATTTAAAATAAACATGCCATTTTTGATATAATTACCACTGCAAGCTCCATTTTGAGACATGATCCATACATCCATGAATCAAACATAGAGTGGCACATGTTAGAGAATCTTGTCAAGTTCTTGATTTTACAATTACAGTAAAAATATCATATTATTATATATAAAGGATAATAATATTGGAGAGAATCCTAACCCAATTTGGACTCAAGTTAGTCTTACTCTTTACTTTAATTTTAATTTTAGCATGTTACTTCTTACTTTTATAAATTAATTATACATAATATTTAAATTTGTACACTATATACTAGTTATTAGCCTTTGCTAATGTAGGAGTTTTAAATTTTACTGTATAAATTTAATTTTATTAATAATTAAAAAATTTAATTTTTTTTATATAACTAAAGGTATCTTTCACCCTATGAGTAAAAAACTAATATTTTTTAGAATGTGCGTTTACCTCTTTCAATGAGTATCGTTTTCAAGAATCTAATATATTAGATATGAAGTATAAAATAAATTTAAATGTTTTATTATATTAAAATGTTATTAATTTATGCTATGTTCAAATGGATAGTATTAAAAGCAATATATCAGAATATACATTTAAAACATGTTAGAAATTGATACGTTTTTTTTTGGAAACGAGATAATGCAATATTGGAGATTATAATGTCATTTATAATATCTTTAAAAGCTTTCGAGTTAAAAACAATTTTGTTAATTCGCATGTGACGTGAATAACAACTTTTGTTTCATTTCGAAATAAAAAAAACCATGAATCAAAACTCTTATTTAAATATAGAGAAGAGATTAAGTTATTTTATTGATCCAATTATTTTAATTGAATACATTTTTTTATTAGTTTAGGATATAGTTTAAGATATTCACTCGAATCCCAGAAGAAATAATTAACACCCATCTAGATTTTCTTCTTTTCATATACATAGTGTCATAAAAATTGTTTCGTGTCGGCCAGTTTAATTGGTAAACTGATAAATCAGTCTCAATACTGGTATGGTACATTAATTATATCGATCATATAATCATATCGGTCAAAAATCGACTAAAACCAGTCATACCAGCTGATTTTTAACTGAACTGTACTGATGATACCGGTCAGTTTTATTTAAAATTATTTTTTAATGAAAATGACTTATTTATATCAAAATATTAGTATGGTGATCAAATACACAACTAGTACATTTTATACCTCTAAAACATGGTTTAGCATCAAGTGATATTTTTTTGTTTTAACAAATTGTATAAATAAAAATTATTATTGTATTATTTATTAATTTTTCAACATTAATATTAGTATAAAATATATGTATATCTAACTTTACTCGTTTAGTCAGTGAACTACTAATTAAATAATTGAACAATTATATCAATATATTAAACTTTATAGGGAAACTATAAAGTAAATGAATCTTAAGAAATCATAATTTTCATATCATAAGAATAATTATAGATTACTAACCTTTAGCCATGGCGATACGATCCTCCATTTAGTTGTTGTTTGGTGTTCTTGGTTTATAGAGAAACTCTTATATCTCCTTCCCGTTCTTACTATGTTCTTGCTTAAGTGATAGTTGATAAAACAATCTTTATGAGCAGAGATGGGGACAAAGTGTCTGGTCCTTTTTTTTGTTAGTATAGTACTTCCATCAAGCACTATATATAGGCTATTTCCTAAGAGTCTTAACATTTCATTAATCACTTTTCATCCAAGAGTTATTTCATTCAAACAATGAAATAATATATTCATTCATGTCACTATTAGCCAAACACCTTGATTCCAACCACCAAGCTTCCCTTGCACCAGTAAAACATCCAACCACTTCACCAAGCCAAAAATACACCAACATTACTCTCACAAATTCAGCAGGAATTACTCAACATACACCAAAGGCCATGTTACTTGAAGAACAAGTCACTTAATCTAAACCATCAGATCAAGCCTTACCTATTCTGTTTTTCTTGTTAAGTTAGTTATATTCTGTTACCAATTCCTTTTAGCCTTAGTCAAGCTTTGTTAGTTTAGTATAAATATGATCTAATTCCTTTCATTGATAATCAAGAAAAGCCATTTATGCTTTATCAATAATAAGAGGCATTATATCTTCTTTCTATATTTTTCTGCATCAAGCTCATTGTAGCTTGAGTTCTTACCTTCTTCATTTTCATTTATGTTATGGTATCAGAGCTCTACTGCATTAGAGAGCTCTACTGCATTCAACCATGAATGCATCACAATCACCCAATAATCCATCAAGCACCGCAATTCATATGGAGAATCCTCAAGATCAAGAATCATCCTTTTACATTCATCCTTCTGAAAGTCCCGCAGTAGCATTGGTTACACCCCCTCTCAATAGAGAAAACTATCATCAATGGTGTAGGTCCATGAAGATGAGTTTAATCTCAAAGCAAAAGCTAGGATTCGTCCATGGAACAATACAAATGCCACCGAAGACAGATCACCTACATAGAGCATGGGAGATAGCCAATAATTTGGTGGTTTCTTGGATAATCAAATCAGTTTCACCATCAATTAGACAGAGCATCCTCTTGATTGATAAAGCAAATGACATATGAGAAGAATTAAGGGAAAGATTCTCCCAAGGGAACCTGTTTCGCATAGCTCAAATACAAGAATCAATCATAAACATCAAGCAAGGTGAGAAAAATGTATCAGATTTCTTTACTGATATAAAGACTCTATGGGATGAATTAGACAACTTTAGACCATTCCCTAGTTGACCATGCGAGAGACAGTGTAATTGTAATTCTTTAGGAATTTTAAGAAACTATGGGGCAGAGGATAGGATCATTAGGTTTCTAAAGGGACTTAATGAGAGCTATAGCTCTGTTAGATCACAAATTATGTTGCTTGAGCCTCTCCCCAACATGACCAAAGTCCTATCCCTAGTTACTCAACAAGAGAGTCAGATGCAAGAGCAGGAATCTGAATCAAAGGCAATGACAGTAGGAACAAATTGGAGAAAAACCAACTTGCCTGGAAGACCAACAAATATAGGTAGAGGCACACCTAACTCAAACAACTATGGAAGAAACAATTATGGTTCCAATGGCAGAGGTACATGGGGCAGAGGAACCAACTCAAGCAAATTCTGCACACACTGTAGAAGGAATGGACACACCACTGATACATGTTACAAGATCCATGTCTTCCCTGTGAATTTTCCTTCTCCAAGGAATGAGCAAGCCAACTGTGTATCTGTGACCAACATTGAACAAGGAAAAGAGCATGATGATGAAGTAGTCTTTGGATTGAGTCAGGAACAATTCAAAAGCTTAGTTCATATGCTGCAACAATCTGGAACCATTCCTACCAAAGATGAGTCAAGTGCACTATCTGCCAGGACAAACAATGCAAGATTGCACACTGATGCTGATAAAGGTACTCATGAAATTCAATTTGTTTCATGGATCATAGATAGTGGTGCAACTGATCACATCAGTTCATCTCTATCTCTTTTCTCCTCTTTTAAAAGCATCAAACCCATTAGGGTCAAATTACCTAATGGATCTCAAGTTATCACACATATTTCAGGATCTGTGCATCTCAATCATAACATGTTCTTACATGATGTCCTATACCTGCCTACTTTTTCCTACAATTTACTCTCTATACCAAAATTAACATCTCAATTATCCTGCATCTTAACTTTTAATGAATCTCTTTGCAAGATCCAGGAGAAGAAAACTTTGAAGATGATTGGTATAGCTAGCATGAATCATGACCTATATGTCTTGAAGACTAGGATACCAAAAAATAGGATTTCTTTACATGTTATTAATACTGTGCAAATTGACCCTGCTAGACTTTGGCATTTTAGGTTGGCTCATGCCTCAAATTCATGTATGTAAACAATTAAGAATATGTTTCCCTATGTTACTTACAATAAGAATGAAACTTGTGATGTATGCTACTTTGCTAAACAAAAGAAACTTAGCTTTCCTATAAGTGAAATTCATTCTTTGCACATTTTTGACTTACTACATGTAGATATATGGGGACCTATCTCCACCTTTTCTATTTATAATGATAGATATTTCTTGACCATAGTTGATGATTACTCTAGATATACTTGGGTTTTTCCCTTAAAATCAAAAGGAGAAGCTTCAAAACTTCTCCAAAATTTCGTCATAATGATAGATACTCAATTTTCCATCAAAGTTAAGACCATTAGATCTGATAATGGCAGAGAATTCTCCATGACAGACTTCTATTCTAGTAGAGGGATGCACATCAAACCTCTTGTAGATATACTCCACAACAGAATAGTGTGGTAGAAAGAAAACATCAACACCTGTTGAATGTGGCTAGGGCTCTCCTAATTCAGAGTCAAATTCCAAAACTTTATTGGCCTTATGCCATAACCCATGCTGCCTATGTCATAAATATTTTACCCACCCCTGTTCTGAAGTATGCATCACCTTATGAATTAGTGCACAAAAAGCAGCGTAACATAGATAATCTAAAAGTTTTTGGATCTCTCTGCTTTACAAGCACCCTCACTCACACTAGGACCAAACTTGATCCTCGAGCCACTAAATGCGCCTTCTTAGGCTACAAGGAAGGCACTAAGGGCTTTGTTGTCCTTAACCTTAAATCAAGATCCATAGAAATTAGCATAAACGTGATCTTTCATGAACACATTTTCCCTTACAAAACAACCATATACACCTCTACCATCTACCAACCTCCCCTGCCCACAAATTCCATACCTATTCCCATATATGAAGACATTTTCCCCCACCAAAACCTCAACCTTCCCACCTTAGGTAGCCACCAACCCCCTAGCACTGCTACCCCCTCAACCCACACTAGCCCCTCACCTCCTTGTCTTAGTACACCCTTACCAACACAAACTAGGAAAAGCAGTAGAGTGTCCAGTCCTCATAGATACCTACAAGATTATCACTGTGCCCTCCTTCATGACACAATTCCCCCTTCCTCTACCCCTTACCCTTTATCCTCATACATTTCTTATACCAACTTATCCTCCTCTTACAAACATCACCTCCTATCTATCTCTTCCTCCACTGAACCAAAAACTTATAAAGAAGCTATCCAACATCCTTATTGGCAAGAAGCCATCAACAAGGAACTTTCTGCCTTAGAGGACAACCAAACTTGGATCATCACTGATTTACCAGATGACACCATACCAATAGGCTGCAAATGGGTTTTTAAAACTAAATACACAGCTGATGGCTCCATAGAAGGATTTAAAGCACGTTTGATTGCAAAGGGATACACTCAACAAGAAGGTATAGACTACCTCGATACCTTTTCACCTGTTGTGAAAATAACCACTGTAAGATTGCTTTTTTCCCTAGCTTCTATTTATAATTGGAAACTTCTACAATTAAATGTAAACAATGCTTTCTTACATGGAGATTTACATGAAAATGTCTATATGAACTTACCCCCTGGCTTATCATCCCCTTCCCCAAACAAAGTTTGCAAATTACAAAAGTCTTTATATGGGCTTAAACAAGCCAGTAGACAATGGTTTTCAAAACTCTCTAATGTTCTTATTAATGATGGTTATCTACAATCCAATAGTGATCATTCTTTATTCATTAAACATCTTCATGATCATACTTCGGCAATTGTTTTAGTTTATGTTGATGATATCATATTAACTGGTAATAACTCAAGAGAATTACTACACATACAGAACCTTCTTCATCACAACTTTCAAATTAAAGACCTAGGAAATCTTAGATATTTTCTTGGTTTTGAAATTGCTAGGACTAACAAAGGTATTTCCATGAATCAAAGGAAGTATGCCCTTGAGATTATTTTTGATGCAGGTCTTCTAGGATGCAAACTTGCCCCAACTCCTATGATTCATGGTACTCATCTATTTCAGGACTCAAGCACACCATTTCATGATGTTCATGCTTACAGAAGATTGATAGACAGACTAATCTACCTCACCAATACCAGACCAGACATTGCCTTTGTGGTCAATCAATTGGCTCAATTCATGGCTAAACCAACCACCTCTCATCACCTTGCTGCTCTCAGAGTTCTGAAGTACCTCAAAGGCACTCCATCTCTAGGCCTCTTCTTCTCTTCTCATTCTTCTATTCACATAAAGGCCTACAGTGATAGTGATTGGGCATCATGCCCTAATACAAGAAGATCAGTTTCTGCATATTGCATCTTTCTTGGTAATTCTCTCATCTCTTGGAAATCCAAAAAGCAGAAAATAGTTTCCAGAAGTTCTTGCGAAGTTGAATACAGGGCAATGACCCTCACAACATGTGAACTCAAATGGATTTCCTACATTCTTAAAGACTTACACGTTCAACCTACAAGCCCTGCAACTCTCTACTATGACAACCAATCCGCCATAAACATTCCAAAGGACATTTTTCACGAAAGGACCAAGCATATCGAATTGGATTGCCACACTATTAGGGAACAACATTCCAAAGGACTCATCAAAATCCTTCTTATCTCCGGACAAAGTGTCTGGTCCTTTTTTTTGTTAGTATAGTACTTCCATCAAGCACTATATATAGGCTATTTCCTAAGAGTCTTAACATTTCATTAATCACTTTTCATCCAAGAGTTATTTCATTCAAACAATGAAATAATATATTCATTCATGTCACTATTAGCCAAACACCTTGATTCCAACCACCAAGCTTCCCTTGCACCAGTAAAACATCCAACCACTTCACCAAGCCAAAAATACACCAACATTACTCTCACAAATTCAGCAGGAATTACTCAACATACACCAAAGGCCATGTTACTTGAAGAACAAGTCACTTAATCTAAACCATAGATCAAGCCTTACCTATTCTGTTTTTCTTGTTAAGTTAGTTATATTCTGTTACCAATTCCTTTTAGCCTTAGTCAAGCTTTGTTAGTTTAGTATAAATAGGATCTAATTCCTTTCATTGATAATCAAGAAAAGCCAATTATGCTTTATCAATAATAAGAGGCATTATATCTTCTTTCTATATGTTTCTGCATCAAGCTCATTGTAGCTTGAGTTCTTTCCTTCTTCATTTTCAATTCTGTTAGTCACAATCATATTTCTTACATTCTCCCACTTGTCTCATGTGACAATACAATTCATGATTTTATAAACATCAAACATAATGCGCATATTCAGAATATGTTTTCCATATTCATTACATTACAAGTCATGATTAAGAACAAGAACTAATAAGAGTCATGGCAGTTGTACATCACTTATTTGATATAGTCCCTCTCATGTACTACTATATTAGCTTTATTCTTAACATGATACATTAAAGGGAATCATATAATAATATCATTTAGAAATAAAATTTTATTTTCAACATTACCATTCTCACATGTGTACATAAGTGTGAAAATAAAATATTAATCAGAAACTTAAATATTAACGAGCTCAAAATGTCAAAATGTTGAGACTTTATTAATAACATAATGTTCAATATTCATTCGTAAACATAATACCCATATTTGTTACATGACCAATAAATATTTTGGGCGGTAGTCCTTTCGTCACAGGGTCTGCAATCATAAAGTTAGTGCTAATATGCTCAATTGACACGTTTCTGAACTTCTTCTTCAACGATAAAGTATTTCACCTCCATATGTTTAGCACATTTGGAATACTTGTCGTTTTTAGAAAAGAAGACTGCTGCAGAATTATCACAATAAATTTTCAGCGGCTTGGCAATACTGTCGACAACTCCAAGTCCTGAAATAAAGTTCTGTTGCCATTTAGCATGAACTATGGACTCAAAGCATGCCACAAATTCAGTTTCCATAGTGGATGCAGCAATGACAGTCTGCTTCGCACTCTTCCATGAGATAACTCCTCCAGCTAATAAATACACATAACCGAAAGTAAACTTTCTTGAGTCTATGCATCCAGAAAAGTCTGAATCTGAATATCCAATCACCTTAAGGTGATTTGATCTCCTATAAGTAAGCATGTGATCCTTTGTACCTTGTAAGTATCTCAGAACTTTCTTTGCAGCTTTCCAGTGTTCTATACCAGGATTACTCTGGTATCTTCCTAACATTCCAACTACAAAACTAATATCTGGTCGCGTACAAGTCTGAGCAGATATTAAACTCCCA
>NW_017718554.1:0-2041 GCF_001865875.1 Lupinus angustifolius
CTTAGTCTCATTTAAAAGACCAAGATCATTAGTTGCAAGCAAGATGTCATCAACATATAGAACTAAAAAGATAAACTTACTCCCACTGACCTTTAGGTATATACATCGATCAACAATGTTTTCCTTAAATCCAAAAGATACAATAGTATCATTAAACTTAAGATACCACTGTCACGAAGCTTGTTTAAGTCCATCTATTGATTTCTTAAGTTTACACACCATGTGTTCCACACACCATGTCTTCACATCCATTTGGTTGATCCATATAGACCTTTTCTGTTAAATCCCCATTTAGAAAGGTGGTTTTCACATCCATTTGGTGTAACTCCAAATCATAATGAGCCATCAATGTCATGATAATCCTAAGTGAGTCTTTCTTCGAGACTGGTAAAAATGTCTCTTTATAATCAATGCCATCTTTCTGAGTGTAGCCTTTTGCTACAAGTCTGGTCTTATAACGTTCTAAGTTACCAAAAGAATCACGTTTGGTTTTGAAAACCCACTTACAACCAACTGTTTTGGAATCTTCTGGTAACTCAACAAGGTCCCAAACCTCATTTTGTTCCATAGATTTTAACTCATCTTTCATGGCTTTTAACCATTTATCGGCATTATTACTATCCATGGCTTGTGAAAATGTAATTGGGTCATTCTCAATTCCTATGTCACATTCTGACTCATGTAGGTAAACCACATAATCATCAGAAATAGCAGATCGTCTTTCTCTTTGAGATCTTCTTAATGCTATCTCTTGTGATTCTTCTACTATAGGTTCATCAACTTCATTTTCATTAATGTGATTATTTTGTTGTTCTCCATCATTACTAATCGGTTCAATAACTTGAGGAACAACATTATTAGGGACACAAGTAAATGGAATTTGTACCCTCACTTCTTGAATTTCCACTTTACGTAGTATTTCACTCCCGCTAATCTCATCATTCTCAATGAACCTAGCATTCCCAGTCTAAACAATTATTGTAGTATGGTTTTGACAATAAAATCTATACCATTTTGATTTTTCTGGATAACCAATGAAATAATCATTAATTGTTCTTGCATCCAGTTTCTTTTCTTGTGGATTATAAATTCTAATTTTCGCCGGGCATCCCCAAACATGCAGATGTCTTAAACTAGGTTTCCTTCTTGTCCACAGTTCAAAAGGAGTCTTTGGAACTGCCTTACTAGGAACCCTATTTAATAAATACATGACGGTCTTTAAAGCATAAGTCCACAATGAAATGGGTAAAGATGAATTACTCAACATACTCCTAACCATATTCAACAATGTTCTATTACGCCTTTCTGATACACCATTTTGTTGTGGTGAACTTGGCATTGTGTATTATGCACATTGTGAAGAAGATCTTTGCTCCTGACCTTGGCACGGTTTTGATGAAGACACCAACATCACCAAAAAGAAGAAAAGGAAGAATACTTATGAAGACAAAGAAGATTAAAGCTTCAAGAAGATTAGAATAAGTCTCTTTAGGTACTTATATCCTAAAACTTTTAAATATACAAAGTAGTAATACTCAAACTATTTTTAAAGAAAAATGAAACACTTTAAAAATACTCAAAATATTTTTCAAACTAGTGTGTAACAGGGGTTACTTCATTCAAGTAACAAGTTACATGTGAGAGAAAAAGAGTTATCCAACTTAAAAGTTTTACTGCATTTGAGTAACAGATTACCAGTTTTACAAAAGTTGAGTAACCGATTACCCAAATGGTGTAATCAATTACTCAAATTCGAATTTATAAATTCAGTGGACAGAATGTATGGGTAATCGATTACCCAATGTAAGTAATCGATTATTGAGGACTGTTGAAAGAGATTTCAGATTTCATAACGAAAATTTTTCACTCCAAACAACTCCTACACTTTCAGAAAGACACATTGGATGTTTGGAAAGCCTATATAAAGACTCTAAACTCTCACAACAATAATACACAGCTTTCATACAACTCACATAAATTCTCTCATTGTTTTTCTGCACTTTTTGCAATGAGCTCTTAAACTTTCAATAGAGAATTTATT
>NW_017718555.1:0-25914 GCF_001865875.1 Lupinus angustifolius
GTGAGTGTGTAAGGTATAGAAAGATCTCGAGGTGAGATATTGTAATTACAACTCTTAATATTTAGTGGAAAATCTCTTGTGCTGCAATAGTACAGGATGCAACTTTCGGTGGACAAGAAGGTGAACCAGTATAAAATACTTGTGTACTCTCCTTTCCCTTTCCTCTTTACTTTATACTTGTTTATTTTTCTGCAATATTATCCGCTGCACATTAACTCTTACATTTTACAGAAAAAGTTACTATAATTTTAAGTCAACTAATTAACCTCCCTCCTCTTAGTTGCAATCATGTTCTTACACACATATGCCACGACTTTCAAGGAATTTAGCAAATGGACCAGGATGTTAGGACCTGGATGTTGTCCATTTTCATCATATCTTCCATAATACTCACCACCTCGATCAGACCTGATAATTTTAACCTTTTTATCTAATTGTCTTTCAACTTCAGTAATGTAAATCTCTAAGGCTTTTAGCGCTTGAGTTTTATCAGACAATAAATAGATATGTCCATAATGTGAATAATCATCAATGAAGGCAATGACATATTTTTCTTTATTGAAATAATTAACATCAAAAGGTCCACAAATATCTGTGTGTATAATTTCAAGAAGCTTAGTGCTTCTGGTGACTCATTTCTTTGTGTGTTTTGTTTGTTTACCTTTAATACAATCCACCCAAATATTCAGATCGGTAAAATCCAAATCCGGAAGGATTTCATTCTTTACTAATCCTTTCATTCTTTCTTTGGAAATATGTCCCAAACGTTTATGCCACAAGTTTGCAGAACATTCATCAATTAAGTCACGCTTAATTCCAACGTTGTGATGCAAGGTCAAAAGTGTTTCAGAGAAAAGATTATCAAGTTTTAACTTGTACAATCCATCATATAATATACCATGACCAATTAAATGAGTATATTTATACAAACTGAAACATTCATTACCAAATTTAAAAGAGTATCCANCACATAATATACCATTACCAATTAAATGAGTATATTTATACAAACTGAAACATTCATTACCAAATTTAAAAGAGTATCCAGCAACATCAAGTTTAGATAAAGAAACCAAATTCCTAGATATATTAGGTACATAAAGGGTTTCAAATAAATCTAAATGATGTCCAGTGTCAAGGATTAAACGATAAGTCCCGACGGCTTCCACTGGAACCTTCACTCTATTTCCCATAAAGACAAATTTTTCATTTGGTCTTGTAGTTCGGGTCGTAATGAATCCCTGCATAGTATTAGAAACATGAGCAGTACATCCAGAGTCAATACACCAAGTATTATAAGGAACTTCTGCTAAGTTTGATTCAAAACATAAGCACTAGGCTTACCTTTCTTTTCAAACCAACCTTTGCGTTTTGGACAATCCTTTTGGAAGTGCCCAATCTTTCTACAGAAACGATATATGTTATCATGATATTCCATCTTATGGATTTGAGAAGATGACTCATTAATCTTTTAGAGTCTTTTCCCTTTCTTCTCATGTTTCTTAATGACTTTCTTTCTAGCTCCATGATGATTAACAAAATTGATGGAATGATTTCCTTGACTCCTCATTCTAGTTTCATCTTGAACTAACATACTATGCAATTCATGCACATTCCATTTATCTTTCATGGTGTTATAGTTCAGTTGGAAAGGACCACATTCAGATGGTAATGAATTTAGTATAAATTGCACAAGGAAGTTTCCATCGACATCCATTCCCAATGTCTTAGGTCTTGTTGTAATGTTTGTCATTTCAATCACATGTTCATGCATAATACGAGAACCATCAAATTTCATGGTGGTCAATGTACTCATTAGTGTCTCAGGAAGAGACTTGTCAGCAGTTTGAGAGTGCTCTTTCACAAACACTAGCATTTATTTAGCACTTTCAGTTTTAGGAAGAGCTGACTTAATGTTGCCAGCAATACTCATTTACATATACATTAGACTCAATCTGTTTGATCTTTCCCAATTTCTACAATGAACTTTATGTTCTTTAGTGCTCATATTAGTAATAGCACTTGACTTATCTTCTCTAAGGGATAAATCCAAATCCATTACCCCAAGGTAAAATTGGATTTGTTCACTCCATTCAGAGAAGTTAAGTCCATTGAAAGTTGGAAAAGATGAGAATTGCGAATGCAAAGCAACAGGTACTGCAATCAATGAAATCAAACAAAAAAAAACGTTAATTTGAGTTACATGCAAAATTAATTCAGATTACTTCATAAATGTATATTAATGTCTACCTTTGGGTAATCCATCAATATATCATACTAGACATGATGATACTAAAAGAAATTCACATTATTTGGCAATGATGTATGCATATATTAGAAACATTTACTATATTTGGATATATAAATATAACTAATGATACATTTATACTACTAACATTCATGTTCATTGATTATAAGAACAAATAATCAACCTTTGGGGAATTCTTAACTGTCTTATAATAATGAATTTCAATTTACTCATAAACAAATAATTGTTATGTCATACATAGTATCAAATTAATGAGTAAATGAATATGATCATACAAATAGAAATTAAATAAACATAAAGATTTGACCACTTTGGTGATTAACAAATCTATCATACAATAATTTCAAACAAATGACATATGAACATACAGTTTGGACTTAAATAACATACAAATTTGATCACTTTAGTGATTAACAAATCTATCAAACAATAATTTCAAACATCTAACAAGTCATAATATTACACATATGTATGACTCTCAAAATTGCATATAAATTATAAAGTTACATACATATGAAACAATTGCAAAAAAAGTTCAAATGAAATTCTGACTAAATTATATATATATATATATATATATATATATATATATCATGTTAATATTATATACAACATATATAATACATATATTTAACGTTATATATATAATATATATCTGTTACATTACTGTATATATATATAAAGAAATGTTCATACATATTAAATTAATGACTTTTTTATGTATATGTAACAACACCGTATATACACTAAAGAGAAGCATTATAAGTATGTATATATACTGTTGTACATAAAGGAAAGATACTAAAGAGAAGCACCCTTTATGTTACTGTTCATGTTGTGCAACAATATCGGTTCACTTTTTCAAATAACTCTTATTCACGTCCACTCTTTCTTTACAAAACAGAATCATGGTGCAAAATATAAGTAGATATTGGTTTAGTTACCTTTTGTTCAATATGAACAATAGAATGAAAAGTGCAAAATATATGAACAATGCCATAAACAAAATATATGAACACGGATATGTTCTCTTTCTACACTTTGTTTATTACTTTAATGCAGCGGAAATAATCATATATGAGTTCTCTAAACATTCAAAAATACATTTCAAAAACATCATTAATGGAAAACTATAAGTTCTTAAACACAATGTTTTGACACCACATGTTAAAATTTATAGGGAAACTATAAAGTAAATGGATCTTAAGAAATCATAGTTTTTACATCATAAGAATAGTTATAGATTACTAACTTTTTTCCCATGGCGATACGATCCTCCATTCAGTTATTGTTTGGTGTTCTTGGTTTATAGAGAAACTCTTCTATCTCCTTCTCGTTCTTACTATGCTCTTGCTTAAGTGATGGCTGATAGAACAATATTTATAGACAGAGATAGGGACAATGTTTCTGGTCTTTTTTCTTGTTAGTATAGTGCTTCCATCAAGCAATATATATAGGCTCTTTCCTAAGAGTCTTAATATTTCATTGATAACTCTTCATCCAAGAGTTATGTCATTCAAACAATGAAATAATATATTCATTCATGTCACAAGAGACATATTTCTTACACAATATACCAATATTCTTCTTAGCTTGATAATCGATACGATATTAATAACATTGCATATACCTAAAATAAACATTCATCACAAAAAATGGCTTAGAACCAATAGTTCATTATTTAATGGATTTTTCCACTCTAATGCTCTATCCAAGAGATAAGAAGAGGAGAGTATGGGATGGGAATCACAAGAAGATGAAGTGGCAGCTGCAGCTGCAGCGGCAGAGCTAAAAGGCCTGACTAAAAGTAAATGGAAGAAGCTCAAACTACCATGGAAGGTGGCCACATGATAAGGACATAATTTTAATTGTATAGTTAGTTACTAATAGAATTGTAGATGAGAAGTTAGTTAAGGAAATGAGTTGTATAAGTAACTTGTAGAATAAGTTACTTAATTTAACATGTATATTTTCGTTCACAATATTAATATACTCTCTTCTTCTTACAATTTTTGTAATTCTTGCATTATTCAATAAAAAAGTTCAGATTCTATTCTTTTTTTCTTTCGAATCTCTACTCTTATTCTCTTAAAGTTTCAAATTATAATAGAATTCTTAACTTCTGCGAACATCAATATCACCACACGACGGAGCTCTGTTAGCAATCTAGCGGTGGAAGGCATTGGGCCAATTGAAAGGGTTTATGGTACATGATCTGGTGTGGGTAGATGAAAACATATATGATATAGGTTTTTGGCCCCATATTTTCATAAACCCTAATCCTCAGACCATTCTCTCTCAAAATTACACATACCCTAATCTCTCAAACATATAACCCTATAACCTCAAATCATACCACTATCATGGTCCCCATAATCCTAAACCTTTTACTTTTCATCGATAATGTTTCACTTCCGAAAACTAGTCTCTATAATCTCAAACTGTGAAGTTTTGTGTTGAGATTATACTATTGTTCATTGTGCTGTTGATATGATGAAATCATAATCAGACTTATAGCTTAAAAGGAACAACCTTCAGAAACTACTTAATAAAAAAATGGACTTGATCAATCTGGAAATGACGTTAAACACCTGTTACTGTAAAATTAGACATTCAAAATTGCATTACACTTTGAAAGTTTCAGAATCATGCTCATTTTGTAATTCATGGCATTGAATTTCATAGAATCAAAGTCCCCAAGAGAAATTTCAGTAAACATAATTCATACATCAAACTTGGTTTTCTTAGAATCTGAAGCCTAGTATGCAGAAAATATTAGAGCAGTCAACAATGCAACAAATCCAGGTCCACCAAAATGAACAATTCCATAGTGTGTAATCACTTTTGTTGAAGCTTTTGATTCTTCAGCTGGGGGAGCATCATCTACAGGGACTGTGGTGGTTAAATCTGGAAGCAGCAAATATAGTGTAAGTTATTACATGTTCATGTCACTAATTGATATTATATTTATTTCATACATGGTTATGTACATAAAATATTGGAAATGTGGTCGGATTGTTAAAGTGAGGTTTAAAGAATGAAGTGAAGGAATCTGTAAGTTCGAGTTTCACCCATAGCAAATAAAAATAAAAAGAGTTATAAAGTGGTTTGATAATTAAGAGATATTAGGTGAAGCAAAGGAGATTGATGATTCGAGTCTTACTAACAACAAATACTAACATGCTAATATTTATTCCAAAATTTTCCATTTTCATCTCTAGAATGAATATGGTATCTAACAAATAGTTCAAAGCATCTCAATCGAAAATTTTGTTCAAATCATGTTTAACTAAATGTAGATTATAATTTTTCAGTTTTATATGTTAATCGTGGACAAGAGAAGAAAGGTGGTGTCCTATTGCTGCGTGATGATTTACCTGCTGATGGAGTGCTTGGTGGTGTGCTTGTTACTGCAATGAAAAGAAGAAATAAAAAACAAGCTGAAAGTTAAAACCAGACCATTCATGCAATGCGAATGCAAAATATGAATGTATGTAAAGCTAGATAAATAGGTCATTAATGTTATAAACCAATAATTATCCTAAAAGCTTTAGATAAAAACACAATAATATATATATATATATATATGACATGTGCCTAGATGTAATCATACTCTCATTAATGGAGAGAACAATACTACAAAAACAAAAAAAAAATATCATAAGCTATTAAAAATACATATAAAATTAAGTATTTATCTTGTCTCTTCATCAATAGAGATAATCATTGTTCATCCAAGTCATGACTTGCTTGAAGGTGGAGAATCTTGTCTACTTTGTTTTGAAAGTCAACTTTTTAGCTAAAATAGTAGAGATGACAAGAATCCAACTCTACATAATTTGGTGATAGAAGTTTCAATACCATGTCCTAAAATAACTCTCCAAAAACGTTATATTTAACATTGTTATTTTAGGACTTTCTAAGTTGAACAAGTGCGTTTAGAGCAATTTGAAGAATAACTGTCCATGTCTAAGTTTAACTATCCTACAATTTCAACAATTCCTCTATATGCATATCATTGCTTAGTTATATTATTAATAAATTTTAACATTAAAACTGTAATTTTATACTCTAACACACTTGTTCATATATTTTATCCAAAATACAATAATTTACCAGATATTTGGACGTGATCAACCATGTGAAGAAGTTTTTCCGATTTTCAATTGTGATATGACAAAACATAACAAGCAAACCATTACAAATACAGTTATAAAATATATAGTTGTATTGCATAACGCATACAATATAAATTCATGTAATTATAAAATAAAAAGTGACAAACCAAGAACAAAGCAGGTATAACATAGGGTCAAACTCATGAAAACTAATGCAAAAAACATAGAGAATTAATCAAGAATCATAAGTATCTGAAAACATTTTTTCTAACACCTTTTTGATGCATACATCATAACTATTTTAATAAGAAAGTGGTAAATGACAGATAATTAAGATTCAGGTATAAAAAATGATGTGATAAAAAGTGATAAAATTTATATTTATAAAAGAATCAATCACCGTTGTCACACATAGAAATGTCAGCATCTAAACCACAAGCATCAGGAAGCTTCAAGAGATCATCCTTGTTAATGTTCATGGACACAAGTAGCTGAGGATTGTTAATGAAACTACAGATACATTCAGTATCATTGGTTAAGATCTCATTCAAGGGATTACAACATGCACGAGAAGGGTTGCTAATTGTTGAAGAACTCAAAGCTGTCTTGCATGGAAGAAGTTTCTGCATGCATTGTGCATCTTGTAGAGCAGAAATATCTCCAAGGCCACCCAAAAGCTGATCAAGACTGGGATCAGAAGAGAAACCTGAATGAATAAATGAAGAGAAGATGATACAGAAAGAGATGAGGGTATTGGAAACCATGATCTCTTCACCAAAGAAAAAAGTTTCGTTTCCAATATTCCTCTAGTGGCTCATTGTGGTAGAAGTTTTGTTATATAATTAGAATGAACTTCTATTTTTAATGGGTATATGAGGAAATTATGCCACCTTCCTTTATAGCTATATCTATCTATATATGTAAATCAATGGGCTATTTTCATTGGCCATTACACCCTTTTGTTTTTTCTTTCTATTTTTCACGATTTGGGTGATATATTTTGTATGATTGGAAGTTACAGAATCGTTTATTCTTAAGTCTAAAGGAACGGTCCTAAATTCATGTGATATAGCAATTCTCATTAAGAACTGTTTCATCTTGTTTTAAAAATTGAGGCGTTTTGATGGTTTTTGTTTTGTTTTGTTGTTTTACAGAAGCATTAGACGAATTCTAAGTTGTACAAAATAATAAAATTGAAAATATAGAAATAACATTATTATTGTTCCACATATCTACGTACCTATATAAAGATCTGTGTCTGCCACACGATCTGATACAAGCATTCTAATATGATAGATGCATGTACTGAATTAACACTCTTTCTATTACAATAACTATCCTTCGGAAGGAAAGAAAGAAAATGAAATTTCAAGTTGCTAGTAGATAATTCTCATTCGTTGTGGATCCCCATGTCTTACTCAATTGTCTTAAATATGTTACTCTACATATCACCTACTTGGGTTTATGTAACTTCTTTTTCATCACCTTGTGTTAGAAATGCTTGAAATATATTATAATTATATGAAGTATTATGTTGCCTAATATTGGGATAGAAGAAAGATAAATCAATGTTATATATAGGTTCTTAATTTATACATACAATACATGATTACATATCATTATGTGAGAGCGTGCTATGACTGTGCTAGTAACAAGCCATGATCGTGCCAGGAACGAGTCATTAGCATGTGAAGAACGCACACTAAGAGCATGAGACACTAGGTCATGACCATGCTAGGAACATGCACTAGATGTATCAGAGACCAAGCCATGACTGGACCATGGATGTGCATCAGGCATGAGGCTCATCAAGCATCAAGCACATCAGGTGCACGACCAACTGGGCGCGTCACGTGCATCAAGCCAACACATGAGACCATCTGAGCGAATAGGCCAAGTTGACTCATGCCAATGCCATATTCCATAAAATTCTAGAGGAATGGATTTGCAGGAGGACAATTCTTTTACACATGTGCTATTTTGATTTAAAAGTTAGTTACTTAGTTACAACACTTGTTTTAGGAGTTAATTATTCTACTTGCTTGTTTTACAGGCTATCTTTGGTACATTATATATAGATGTATTCTTAATAGTTTTAACACACAATAATATACAATAAATTTTAGTCCCACATAATTGATTTCCAATATGATATAAGAGAGCTCTATTGCAATTCATTATTCACCATTTTTCTTATTCAAATTCCTTTTTCTTCTCCTTCTTCAGTCTCTTCTCCTTCATATTCTTCATCTTGATTTTCCTTTCATCAAGATTGCCAAGAAAACAATGGAAACCATTGAATCTGATGAAGTCCAACAAGCATATCAAGCCATTGATTGCTCACAAAACCTAGAAAGTCCATACTATCCACAGCCATCAGTTGAGAATCCAGGGATTATCTTGGTCTCACCACCACTGAATAGAAGTAACTATCATTTATGGTATAGATCCATAAAAAAAGGCACTAATCTCGAAAAACAAAGTTGCATTTGCGGATGGTTCAATAAGGATGCCACAACAAATAGATCCAATCTTTGATGTTTGGAAAAGATGCAACACCACGATAATTTCTTGGATCACAAAGTCTTTCTTGCAACAAATTGCACGAAGCATCATCTACATAGTAGGTGAAGTAAACCCGTAAGGCACGGGTCTAATTCACCTAAATGTTTAAGGGAGATGCCTCGATGTTACATGGGCGTAACTTTGGGAAATGTTTAGGAATGATATTCCAAGCATTCCTGCAAAAGAACAGCTCAAAAAACATGGTACACACTCATTTTCTAATTTTCGGGAATTATGTAATGCTTGCCGCTTAGAAAAATCACGAAAAGTTATCGGCTTGGAGAAAAATCGTGAAACTTCGTGGACCACCAGCTCCCATTTTTATAAGCACGTGTGCAAAAAATCAGGGCAAAATTCGACCTCTAGCCTCAAAAAACCGAGTATGTCTCCCTAGAGAAAAGGATGTCTGGTGGTGCAGAGTGGGTTTTTGCATATTAGCCTACTACAGGGGACCTGCCTGCCCACGCACCTTGGTGGGTCAGGATGGCATGCCATGGGGCTCCCCCCCAGCGCCCCAGCAAGCTGTCCCAGGCATGCTGGTGCGTTTTTCCATGGCGTTGTGGGCAATTCGACCGAGCCGTCTTCCATGCCGAATCCCGGTCGCACGCGGCCGGGTGCAGGCTGGTGCTTTGGCTTGGTGTCGTCCGGGCACGTAGGACTTGTCGGGGATGCATCAAGGGCTTCGACAGTTCCTCGCGGACCAACTCGGATTTCTTGATGCGTGAGTCCCTCTTCTCGAGGTGCCGGCTTCGTCACACAGTGCCGAGTTGGGTAGTTGCGGACATCGGTCGGACGTGCCGAGACTTCAAGTGTTGCGGAGCCTCCATCAGAGAGGCCATGACACATGTGTCCGAGTGCTACTAGGTGAAATTGAGGCCATTACACACTTTCCGAGTGCTAGGTGAAAGTGACCCGTTCCGTGGCACACGTCCCGAGTGCTAGGTGAAAGTGACCCATTCCGTGGCACAAGTTCCGAGTGCTAGGTGAAGGTGACCCATGCCATGGCACATGGTCCGAGTGCTCGGTGAAAGTGACCCATGCCATGACCCGTGCCTCGCGTGGGATTCTTGCTCATCTCGCATTCCCTATTCCGGTGAAAGCATCGTAAGACGCCGGCCCCTTCATGAAATGCCTCCATATTTGGAGGGGAACCCGGAATTGTTTTGCCATGGTTGCCTGCAAAGTCTCAAGTCGGAATTCAACTCCTAGGCGATGTTGCCCGTCATGGCACCACGGCGTGTGCCGCACTTTGGTGGAAAATCGTTTGAGGTAGATGCCTCGATGTTACGTGGGCGTAACTTTGGGAAATGTTTAGGAATGATATTCCAAGCATTCCTGCAAAAGAACAGCTCAAAAAACATGGTACACACTCATTTTCTAATTTTCGGGAATTATTTAATGCTCGCCTCTTAGAAAAATCACGAAAAATTATCGGCTTGGAGAAAAATCGTGAAACTTCATGGACCACCTGCTCCCATTTTTATAAGCACGTGTGCAAAAAATCAGGGCAAAATTCGACCTCTAGCCTCAAAAAACCGAGTATGTCTCCTCAGAGAAAAGGATGTCTAGTGGTGCAGAGTGAGTTTTTGCTAATTAGCCTACTATAGGGGGGCAGTTGCCTGCCTGTCCATGCACCTTGGTGGGTCAGGATGGCATGCCATGGGGCTCCCCCCTAGCGCCCCAGCAACCTGTCATAGGCATGCTGGTGCGTTTTTCCATGGCGTTGTGGGCAATTCGACCGAGTCATCTTCCATGCCGAATCCCGGTCGTACGTGGCCGGGTGCAGGCTGGTCGTTCGGAAAAATGTGTGCATCGAGTTGGACATATCCGGCACCTAGGACTCGTTTGCGATGCATCAAGGGCTTGGCTTCTGCCTCGCGGTCCCACTCGAAATTCTTGATGCGTCCGTCTCACTTGTCGAGGTTCCGGTTTTGTGACTCGGTGACGGGTTGGGTAGTGGCGGGCGTTCCGAGGCTTCTGGTTTTGACCGGTCCTGCACGGAAGGATGTGGTGCTTGGTGAAGCCTTCAGGGGCATAGCCGCAGCACGAAGGGGCGCAATTCCAATCATCCAGAAGTGCGTCGTGGTCTGGTTTGCGCGGTTGAAGTCGAGGTGCGGTCGTTTATGACGCTAGCAACAATGTGACTCGGTAGGCTTGTCCCTCGGAAATGTGTTGGCTGTTGAGGTGCTGGATTGGTCCCACGGTGCGGAGTTGGTAGTTGCGGCATCCAACGGACGTTCCGAGGCTTCTAGTGTGACAGGTCCTGAACGGAAGGATGTGGTGCTTAGTGAAGCCCCCAGGGGCACAGCTGCTGCACGAAGGGGCGCAAGCCCAATCATCCTGAAGTGTGTCGTGGGCTGGTTCGCACAGTTAAAGTCAAGGTGCGTTCGTCTGTGACGCTAGCAAGAATGTGCCTCGGTTAGGCTTGTCCCTCGGAAATGTGTTGGTTGTTGAGGTGCTGGATTGGTCCCACGGTGCGGAGTTGGTAGTTGTGGCATCCCACGGACGTTCCGAGACTTCTAGTGTGATCAGTCCTGCACGGAAGGATGTGGTGTTTGGTGAAGTCCTTAGGGGCGCAAGCGCAATCATCCGGAAGTGTGTTGTGGGCTGGTTTTCATGGTTGAAGTCAAGGTGCGGTGGTGTGAGACGCACGCAACAATGCGATTTGTCGGTGTAGGCTTGTCCCACGGAAATATGTGCGCACCTCGGGAAAAATGTTGCATGTGAGACCCTTTTCGCCATGGAAGGACGTGGTGTTAGGTGATGTCCTGAGGGCTGAGCCTGTTCATCGGAAGTGCATTGTGGGAGGATTTGGCAGTCGGATAAATGATGCTTCGTTACAAAAAAGAAAAATTCTCAAAAAAGTGATTACTTTAGAACTTCAGATTTGTTACAAAAAGTCCATTCAATGAGGCAAGACAATAGTGTCTCTAGCTTCTTCACAAACATGAAAATCCCATGGGAAGAACTTGATTCCCTAAAGCCATTACCCATATGCATATGGAATCCCAAATGTAGTTGTTATTTATTGAAGACTATCAAGAACTATAGGAGAACAAAGTGGGTCATTTGTTTCCTACATGGAGTTAATGACCAATACAACACCATTAAGTCCTGTATTTTACTCATGTAATCGCTACCATCAATTAACAAGGTCTTCTCCTTGGTCCTTCAACAAGAAAGACAACAAGAATGGACAACCTATGGTGATGGCAAGGTAGTTATCAATGCGATGAACTCAAGACAAGGCTGGAGAGCACAACCTCCTAAGAATATCGGGAGAGGAAATAATGATTTTAGTAGAAAAACAAGAAAGTTTATAACCACTAGAGGAGTAGGAATTCTTGGTAGAGGAAGTGGAGGAGGAAACAAAAACAAGGTCTATGCTTCGATAAAAGAGAAAGGCACACTACATACACATGTTATTTCAAACATGGGTTTCCACCTAACTTCACATTAAAGCCTAGATCTAGCATGGTTTTGTCAACAATATTATGACTGAAGAAGAAGAAACACACACATAGACAAGGGAAAACATTCTAACCAAGACCGAATAGGAACAAACCAAGCTGAACTTCAATCATGAATATAGCATAAACCAAATTGAACATGATCCTCCAACTAATGATAAGATTCCCATCCCAGGTACCTCAGTTGACAATTATTCTTGGATACTTAACACATGATAATTGGTCATGACACAAATAACTTATCAAACTTCACATACGATCATTATATTCCATTAAACATATTTTAGTTAAATTGCCAAATAATCTCAAAAAAATTGGAAAACATGGACAGTTATGCTTTCTAAGACCCTTACACTATATAATGATGTTCTATATATTCATGAGTTTAAATATAACTTGATTTCTATTCACAAGATTGTTTGTTCACTTTAGTGTAAGCTCGTCTTTAATAAGTTTTCTTATTTTATTCAGGATATGACTACTTTGAAGATAATTAGTCATATTGAAGTCTATGATCATCTCTACATTTTCATAAGGTATGATAACATAACAAGTTAACATGTTATAAGTTCTTTAGATAAAAATACATTATTCCCAATTTTGATCTTTAGCAGTTTAGGTTAGCCCACTCTTCTCACTCTATACTTCAACATATACATAAACATGTTCCATATGTGAAGTTTGATTTCAATAAGATTTGTGACTTTTTGTCACTTTTCCAAGCAGTCCAAGTTACCCTTCCAAATAGTAATTTTCATACACTAACGAAGCTTTTGAACTTGTCCATGAGATCTCCTTTATATGTGGACACTAATACCTTTTAATTGTCATTGATGATTTGACAATACATACCTGAATTTTCCTCATACACTCTAAATTAAAGTTGAAACTGAAATCTTGTTCACAATTACTTTATTCAGTTAGCTTTTGTTCAATACAATCTTAAAGATAAAAATGATTAGAGGGGAAGGAAGTGAGAAATACTACTTGAGAATTATCTTACTAATGTATTTCATTATTCCAAAGTTTTCTCCATCATTTCATTGTCCTCCAAAAAAGCCAAATTTGTTGTGTGATGAAGGAGACCTTTATCTAGATTACCACACTTTAACTTAAAAGAGTTCAATGGTTAAAAAAATAAGAGTGACCCCGGGACAAATAAATTAGGATTGGTAATAATTTTTTTGTAAAATTGTTTGACATATTTACATACTTTAAAAAATTCAGAAAAACTCAAGTAGGTCGAATTTAAAAATTCAACCTCCATTTGGAAAATAGGTTTTTCTAATCTTGGAGTATGCACCAAGTCCATAAGTATCACAATTTGATTTTCTTATTTTCATTAAAAAATTAATTTGAAATTTAAAAAATCATTTCATTTTCTATAATTTTTAAAATATTAACTTTAAAAAAATTACATAGTATTATGTTTCAGTTTCCTATTTTTATTAGAAAATTCAAATTTAAAATTGTCATTTATTTTTCTTGTGTGTTTGAATAGACAAATATATGAGTATCACATGTGTTCATAACAATACAAATGCATCAATAACTTGTATGTTTTTAATTATACGAATGTATGGGTCACATGTGTATTCTTAACAATATAAATACATAGTAACATATATTTTTATAACCATATGAATGCTTATATGTATGTCTCTAATACTTTGTACTTGATACTCTTTTATGTCATTTGAGAGCAAAGTTTGAATAACTACTTTCGTGAACAAGTAAATAAAGAAAGAATGATTATAATGATTTCTTAATCCTAAACCCAATATTTTATACTATATACCATATAAATTCAAAGGGTTACGTACCTTCCTTGTTATTAGCCAAACCATTGAATAATTCTCTACTCGTTTTCAAAAGTCAATGTCTCTAATACTTTGTATATTACAAAGAAATCTCCCAGAAAAGCTCAATCAAAAGGATATATTGTACCAACAAAGTGTTAGTCTATTAATGTAAGGTCCTGCTAGATCCATATGATGATGACCAAAAGATAAAGATTCAATTACCGGGAGCGACAACCATGCCCCAAAAGGATTAATTTCTTGGTGAAGAGATACGTTGATGGTGCAAATAAAGGACATACTATAACCCAAAACCATCATAAGTTATTGGTTACCTTCTACAAATACTCATCATAAACATGTTGCACCACACTTCATCAATTATCCAGAGCTTCATCAATTCTCTTAGCTTTACTTAAATCATCACACTTTATCACACATCAACCTCACTATGTCTTGTCGTAGCTGCTGCATTTGTTTCACAATCTGCACCCTTATAACCATATTACCTGTAATCTTCACTGAAATCTTTTCCCCCTCAAGTGTCAAATTCCATGTGACTGATACCTTACTCACACAATTCAACCTCACAAACAACAACACCATGTATTTCAACTTTAAGGTAAACATCACAGCTAGAAATCCCAACAAGAACACCATAGTGTACTATAGGAGGATCACAGCAATTGCTTGGTACAAAGATAATGATTTTGCTTATGTGAGCTTAACACCCTTTGACCAAGGCAAAAAGAATACAAGTTTGCTTCAAACCGCGGTGTTCCAAGGATCGAGTGTAATTAAGCTTAAACCTCGCCAATTGGCTGAGTACTATACCGAGACTCGTGTTGGAGTTTACAATGACTTGGCTGTTGATTTGGATATGAGAGTAAGATATAAGTATGGGAGGATCAAGAGCACTCGTTTCAATCCTCCTATTGTGCAGTGTCGTTTGAGAGTTCCTTTGATTTCTAATGGTACATCACTTTCTTCTTTCAATGATACCAAATGCAGCAATAGTTACTTCTTTGTAGATCGTGATGCAGGAGATGGTTGATAATTATGTTATTCCCTTCCAAATTTGAGTTGATAATTTGAAAAATTATCATTACCATGTAATATATGTATACAGTAATATATGTGTGGATATATGTATAATAAATATACTAAAACAACGATCTTGCATTTTGATTATCATGAAATGCATAGATCAAGTAACATGTGATTTCAACTTAAACAAATATGTCGGAGTTCTACTTCAACTAATGAAATACAATTTATATTAAATACTTCATAGAAATAATTATATTATTCATAGTAACATTACTCGATTTGGGCAACATATTTGTTCATCTTAAAATAACTTTTCAGCACACCCTTTTAATCTAAGTCTCCCACTTTTTTATTTTTAAATCATATAAGCTTCATACAACTCACATTAATATAAGAAGCTAAGGAATGAGAGAAAAGTGAGAGTGAAGAGAAATTGATTCCTTCTCAATGAAAAACGGTGATTCCAACTAACTAATGTAAAATAACTAACTTCTACATGTACAAAGTAGTTACAAAATGATTACTTATCATTTACTTCTCAAGCCTAGAATTAGTAAGTTATCTTGCTGTTCAAGTTACTAAGCATTCCATGATGAATTAGAAGTATACATATGATGTCCCACAGTTTGTGTCACTTCATATGTCATGAGCTTATGATTAGTTAGGAAAAACAATTTGAGTTAAAATTTAATTATTAATTTTTTTTTGGTCAATCACAAGCTCATGGCACATAGAGTAGCACAAACTGTGGGACAACAAATGTGTTCCCATGAATTAAGCTTCTATGGTGGGAAGAGATAATGTTCTCCGAGATGTCTTATTCTTTGTCTCGGACCTATGGCATATTGTTACATAAAAAAAAAGAATTTTTTTAAAAAATAGACATTTTTATATTATTTGTTAAAATCTGATTAATCCAAGACAATGAATGAAACACTTCCATACAGATAATATCAATCCCTATGTTGGATTACTTCTTCTCCAAGTTATAAAACGTAACCATGAAGCCTTCATGCTAATACTTTTTATTTTTAAATCATATTTTAAAGAGAGCATATATGATTCAATAAAAAAAGTGTTAAACTGAGTTGCATCAAAGAGTATATATCTCTATTATTTTCTTTTAGAAAATTCCTTTCGTAATAGTGAATAACTCAATGGATATATTTAGTAACTAATTAATCTCATTTTGGTATTAATATTAATAAAAAAAAGTAGCCAATAAAGTAGCAAAAACATTTGGCATGAATATTATATAAAGGGTAATTTTGAAATAAAAAATTATGTCCTTTTAATTACTTAATTATCTCTTAGTTATGTTTTGTAGTAGTATAGATTATGTTAACTTTCATATATTTATGTTAGTATAAGAACTAAGAAATAACATTACCCAAGGTATATATCTCTACCCACTCCCACTTTGTTTTTATTGAAAATTGAGTATTATACTTATCCCATATTTGACTACTTCAGAATTTGTTTGCTAAGCAAAGATATATTAAGATTTCCGTGTTAACCCAATACAAAGTAAGGAAAAGTTAATAAAAAGCAAGAATACAATATTTCGGATTTATATACCAATTAGCAAAAGAAAAAATATTGGTCTTAACATTGGCCGAAAACAAAGTCCAAAATTTAATCTGAATAATATCCAAAATGTGAATAACACTAAACTCATTACCACTAAAAATAACCTCATTTCTCATGGTCCAAATAGACCACGTACAGGTAAACCAAAACATAGACCAAAGATTTGCCCCTTTAGAACAATGATATAAGCTCAAATGAAGCTGGAAAAACGAGATACAACTATCTAGCAAGGTGATCTGTTTTCCTAACCAGGAATAGAAACACTTCCACACATTCTCATAAAACACACAAACCAAATCCTCATAGTATGAATAAGAGATCTCTTTTGAAGCTCACATTTTGTAGTCATTTTCCTTTAATCACCTTATAGATAAAGCAACATACTTCAGAAGGAGCACAATTAATCCACATTAAGAAGATTGATAGTATGTATGTTAATGCTCTTGTTATGGGGTTTATTAGAAAGGGGATATGATAGAATATTATAGTTTGTTATTTAGATTTCATTAAATATTCATATTAGATGAATATTTCTAGAATGTTCATATGAGATGATGACACTTGTGTGATCATCATCATTTTAGGATTTTCTCTATTTTCTTTAATTAGTGCTTTGTTCATCCATAACGGGAAATCAATCAATGAAATATGGCTATTATCTTTTAGTATTATCTCTTTCCTTAGGAGTGGAATAATTATATAGCATAATTCGCATTGTCAATATAATCTGGTTCTACAAGAATCAAAGCAGGTTTAATAACAAGACTATCTATTTGTCTCATGCTTTATCAAAGCTAAAGTTGGCAATCTCTTTATCTGGGAACAAATCTCAAGTGTGTGCTAACAACTCTAGAAGATATCACAGTCCTTAGAGGTCTTAATATTTATATAAACTACAACAGAGCCCCTAAAATCGTAGAGGTCATATGGTCTCCTCCATCCTTGGGAAGAGTTAAGATCAACACCGAAGGTACTGCTTGGGGTGCTCTAGGACATTTTGGCGGGGTGAAATCTTTAGGAATCACAGTGGTGCTTTTATGGCTTGTTTTACAAACTAGGTCGAAATTCAAGATACTCTATTTACAAAATTACAAGCTGTTATTTTGGCTATTGAATTTGCTCATAAAAAGGGATATTTTCAAGTCAATGTTAGTGGCGGAGATTTTTAAAGGGAAAGCAATTGTCCCCTCAAAATTGTCTAGTAAATGGAAATTGTGCAAAATTATGCTGTCTTTAATGGACTGCTTTGTGTTACAAGGAAGGAAACACATGTCCAGATAAAATTGCCAATTTTAGAATCATATCTAAGGTTTTTACTTAGTGGAACTCCTCCTCAAATTTCATATTGGATGATTTGTCTAGAAATAGACTTCAATTGCCTAATTATAGGTTTATCTCAATGTAATCCTCATTTATACTTCATCTTCTAATTAATATAGTTTGGGGTGTTCTTGCACCTTTTGCTTAAAAAAGATAGTAAATAATTATAACTTAATTCCTTGATACTGTCCAATTTGTTTCCTATAAAAATTACTTAATGTAGATTGAGAAGCATTTAGGTTGACACTAAGAATTAATAGTACTCGATATTGTAGTATTGAATAATATTTTATCAATAACAAGACGCACCTCATAAACTTTGCGTTAATTAAAAAATATATGAATAAAAGCTACACCATTGTAAATTTTTAAAGTGACAACAACCGACCATAAACCTCAAGTAGATGATAAAAAAATACCATAAACCTCAAGTCAACATTTGATATTCAAGCCCAAAGGAACTTATTGACTTTATTATTCAAAACCGGGGCAGATCAATTATCCAAATTTGGGTTTATAAAAAAAATCGGTCATTTGGTCTTCAATTCATTTGAAAAATCATTTTTTTTTTCAAAATCCATTAAAGATTTGGAAAAATTAATCATGAACGGGTCAATCTACCGTACGTTCATACTTGTTATATTTTCTATAAATGTTTTTCAGATTTCTTTAACTCCTCTAATTATTTAGTTCCCAACTTGACCAAAAAGCTTCTCCTTCATTTGGTCGGGATGAACACATGATGGAAAGAAATTACAAGTTTGTTAAAAGAGACAAATATATCAATATATTGGGTTGAAATTTTTTAGCTGTTTCCTACACTAAATGTTCTCTTTTCCCTTTTTTTTTCAGCATAATTCAAAAAGGATGATTCCATTTATTATCTCATTTTCTCTATTTTCATTTTCTCTCGTTCGATTCTGAACCTAACTTGTAAATGCAATTTTCATGATAAAAATATTTGATGAGCAAAACATAGATGATATAAAATAGATTGGGACTCTTTAATCACACCTCATTTGATGATTCAAAATGTTCTACTTTGGTATTTTTGCTCATTATTTTCTGGTTACAAAATATGCCAAACTCAACATAACACTCTGTCCTATAGTCACATATCCACCAAAACTTATTTTTACTCACAATTTTATGTGGTTATTTTTATCATCAATAAGAAACAACCATCTCATTAAGGGAAATAGAAAACAAGTTATGGAAATCTTTAATAAGTTGATTGTTTCTTACCCATGACATAAAATTGTGGTATAGAAAATTTATGTCCTTCCATATTAAGGTATAAAAATATGATGTTTGAAATATGTTGTTATATTAGTTTTACGTATCAAAATAGAATAAAGTAAATAATGTTATATATTGAACTCAAGTTACTTATTATAATGTATATCAAATAAAAGCACTGAATAGAAATAATTCATGCACATTTGGGCTTATGATGTGCTAGAGTTTGTAATTTTTATTCTCTAACAATATCTTGCTAGCTGTAATGCTCCCAAAGATGTATGTATAGTTGGTTGAACTCATGTTTTTTCTTTTCTATTTATTCTATGCACTTTATTTGATTTATTGTGATCAATATTGCACAATGATCACTTCCACTATATCATTCATCTCTATACATTCTTCCACTACTATCCTATAGATACACATCTACTATTTCATAAGTTGTACCACTGTATGTACCATCAATTGTGATTGATTAAAAAAATTATTAATTATTATCTTTTAACTTAAATATATTTTTTTAATAAATCATAGACTAGTAGTACAAGTAATAGCATAATTTGTAGGAGAGTATATGTGCTCATATGAGTTTATTTTTTTGCTGCATCGGTGACCAAAGTCATAATAGCAATCATTAACGAAGTAAAAAAACACAGAATAATATAATATTTTTTTAATCCTCAAGTCCAATATTTTATACCCATAAAATCAAAGTGTAGCTTCCTTGACAGCCAAACCTTTGAATAGTTCTCTACTTGGCTTCAAAAGTCGATGCATCTATACTATGTAAGTTTGTATATTGCAAAGGAATCAATCTCCTTGAAAATCTCAAGCAAAAAACATATTATAAGCCAAAATTATTAGAGGTTGGTTATCTTCACATAAACATGTTGCACCACAATTCATTAATTCTCTTTACCTAATCATCACATATATACTATCTAGCTATATCACAAAAAAAGCATCACCATGTGTAGCACGCCCCATTTCAGGTTATGCTGCATGTGTTGCACAATCTTCACCCTTATATCCATGATCATACTTTTCTTCATATTGTTCTCTGTAACCCCATCAAGTGTCAAATTCCATGTAACTGAGGCCTCTCTCACACAATTCAACCTCACAAACAACAACACCATGTATTTCAACTTTCAGGTAAACATCACTGCTAGAAATCCCAACAAGAACACCATTGTGTACTATAGGAAGATCACAGCAATTGCTTGGTACAAAGATAATGCTTTTGCTTATGTGAGCTTAACACCCTTTGACCAGGGCAAAAAGAATACAAGCTTTCTTCAAACTGCAATGTTCGAAGGGTCGAGTTTAATTAAGCTTAAACCTCGCCAACTGGCTGAGTACTACACTGAGACACGACTCAGTGTTTACAATGACTTGGCTGTTGATTTGGATATTATAGTCAGATATAAGTATTGGGGGATCAAGAGCATTCGTTTCAATCCTCCCATTGTGCAGTGTCGTCGTCTGAGAGTTCCGTTGATTTCTAATGGTACATCAATTGTTTCTTTCAATTATACTAAATGTAGCAATGGTTATTTCTTTGTAGATGGTAATGCAGACGACAACTGATATAGATCCTTTATATTATACTACTTCCAAATTTGAGTTGATACTTTGAATTATAGACAATTTCTCATTACCTCATGTGCCATGTACACAGCAGTATATATAAATATACAACAAAGGGAGGCTAAACACAAATTCAATCAAACATAGAGTTTATTATGTAGACAAATTCACTCCAAGAGACAAGTTAATAACAAAAGATAGAATATAAAGTGGTCAGATGGTTGGGTGAAGGAGTCTAAAGATTGAAGTGAAGAAAGTTGTGGGTTCGAATCTAATCCATAGCAGATTTAAAAAATAAAAAAGACTTATAAAGTGGTTTGATGGTTAAGAGTAGAGTGAAGGAGATTGAGGCTTCGAGTCTCGTTCATAACAAATACATTTTTGGTATTACTAAGGGTATCTCTCACTTTTTTGGTTAGAAACTAATCCTTTCGAAGTTTGTGGTTGTCATTCTTAACAAGTGTCGCTCCCAAGAATCGAATCATCGACCTTTTGGTCATCGTGGAGACCTAGCGTAGCCTTAGACCACTAGGTCAATACCTTGTTCGTGTCCACAACAAATACAAACATACTAATAATTGTCGATAAAAAAAGATGAGATAAACTTAAGAGAAGATAAAGTTAAATTTGGATGCTACTTAGGATAACATTATGCTTTATTACCCTTCTTCAAATCTGAACATTACTAAGTTTCTACCATGTTTGTATCTTGAAACTTGGTGGAGCCAAAAGTAAAAGGCATGGTATCTAGAGTTTCAACCAGCCAACAACTTTTGGGGGCTACCGGTATCTTCCTTATGTCTCAGGAGTATAGTAACGATTCATTATACAGTGATGATGCATGCACTTTATCTTATAGAGGTTGTGAAAGTAGAAGAAATGTTTGTCATTCTTGAGTTAAGTCATCGGTAACTGAATCGAATACCATGAAGACTTAATGGAAATATGGTGGCTAAGCTCAAGTGGAGTGAGACATGTAATAATAGCAAAAATTGTATTTGAAAATATTGCCGATATAAATTTAAATTAAGTCTAAGATAAGATAATGATCTTCCATATCCAAACCACTGTGTACAAATTGCCACTCTTCAAAATTTTCAGGTGGTAACACAATTTTCTTTGATGCTTCCTCATCTCACCTTTGGGTTCTGTGTTAAAATGGTAGGACACATGCTTGAATCTTCTTGATGAAACAAGAAAGATGAGAAAAGAGAATGAGAAATAAAGCTTAAAGAATTGATATTCCTCATTACTGAAAATGAATGAATTGAATTACAAGGAATAAGGGAATCACACTTTATATACTAACTAGTTAATCGATTAAAAATGGTAGTAGGCATGGATAAGAGAGATTCTTAATGAACAAGAAAAAATGAGAAAATGTTATTGAATTGAATTAAATTCCAAAGTTACATTGAATCATCTATATAAAGGGAAGAAACCACTAACTACCCTAACCAAATTAACTAACTAACTAACAAATACTCAACTATTTTAACATTCCCCCGCAAGCTGGAATATATCAAGCATTCCAAACTTGAAATAATTGTGTTGAATACGATGATATACTCTAATACTTCCTCTTGTTGATGAGTGAATCTTCGTCTCCCAGTCTTGAAATCTGAACGTGAAGCAATACTGACGCTTAACCACCATTTGACATAAGCAATTTCATCTTATGCTTAACCATCTATTTGACAGAAGCAAACATATCATAACGGATGAAAGAGAGAAATGAGATAGACCTTAATCTTGATCCTTATATGTTGCTTCAATGAGGAAAAAATTACACACTATAATGTTGTGTGTTTAATGAGAGAGAAAAATGGGTAAAGAAACTAGAGTAATAAAGAAATGAGAAATAATTGGGGTAATAGATGAAAGAATGTGTAGATTCTTGTTGTCATTGATAAAAGATGAAAAAAGGTAATTAAAAGAAACAAATATTGTTGTGAACATGCAATTGAAAATGCCCTCATCCAAACCTGAAAATGCTGTCTCAATTCCTTTTTTTTTCTTCAATAAGGAGACAAGGAACTTGAGACTAAGTTGTATGTTCTGGAAGTTATGCTTCTCATCCATTGCACAACTTGTTTAAACCGAAGTCGAGAAGACGATAAATTTGCTTGATGATAGCTTCATATGCAAGAAAGACATGGTACTTCTTGGCTAGACTCTTGATGATTCTTTGTTGAACTTTTGATGAATCTTGGAAAGGAAGTATGATAAGCGGAACCAATCAATCAAAGAGAAATAATTAGCTTTGATACCATGTTGAAATGGTAGTAGGCACAGATAAGAGAGATTCTTGATCAACAATAAAGAATGAGAAAATGTTATTGAATTGAATTAAATTCCAAAGTTACATTAAATCATCTATATAAAGGGAATAAAACACTAACTACCCTAACCAAATTAACTAACCGACTAACAAAAACTCAACTATTTTAACATTCTGTTTGTTTGCCACTCCTCAATGTTTGCCATACAATGTCCATTGGGATTTTTTTATGGTTGGTCTGAAAACATTTCTGGAGCTCTTATGGAGGAACTACCTTATTGGGCTATTTGAGTTTCTAACATCTTGTGATTGTTAGGTGTAAACATCTATTTATGTCCGGCCTAGAAAAAACCGAACATTTTTTAAATAAAAATAATAAATTTTAAAAACTAATCAATGTTGTTAAAGTTTCTAAATATAAGAGATTAAGTTAACCAAAATTCAAAAATAATAATAAACTTTTTATGTAATGGTTCCTGCATCTAAGTGATTAGGTTAACCAAAATTAAAAGCTAAATAAACTCAATTAAAAAATATGATTTTTCAGAAATAAATAAAAACTGCAATAAAAACTAGCTTCTAGAATCTCATACATTTATCCCTAAACAAAGCAATTAATAAAATGAATTTATTTTAATTATTTTTAAATTATAATATTAAATGACTAAAAATAAGTAAAATTATTTTTATGATTTTTTATAATTATTTTCGGATTTATTAAAGTAATTAATGAAAATGCTAAGAATATTCCTTTAAGAAACCTTGTTTGAATTTAAAAAGTAAAGAGATAAAAAGGATGGTCAAATCTGGTTTGTTATGAGGTAGTTATCAAGTTTATCCAAATGATTTTTATAATAACTAAAATTCGGATTCTTGTTGACATAATTTTTAAGATAAATAGAGGTGTTGGGATCGATAAGGAATGACACAGGAAACACTGAAAAAGCCTAAATAACACTCTGCCGCCAAAAAAACCTGCCACCACTGTGAGAGAAAAGAATTTTTTTAGCTAAGTGATCTAGTGCGGTTGTGTGCATAACAGCACTGTGCACTAGCGTTCTCATCCAATCCTGGCCGTGCGATCTACATACTTTGATCTGCAGTCCTGTTGACTACAAATTGGTCAATCCTAGGAAGAAACACGTCCTGGTTGCAGTGTGTCGCGCCACACCAGATACCTGCGCTAGTGAGTGCACAGGATCCCCTACACGCGGGTCTACGCTCCGTCCCGTCCACTCTTCCAGTCCACCATCCAGAATGTGTAACGCCCCGAAAAATACTTCTCAAAATCATTGCGGAAAATGGGTAAAATTTTTTTTTGAATTGGTGATAAAAATTGATAAAAATTGTTTCCTTTTCAAATCTTCCTTTTCCGGGACATCACTTTAAGTAACTCGAATGCGGAAAATCAACTTATCGTTACCAAATGATAACTTAACCTGATTCACAATTTCCTGAATAACACAATGCATATAATCGGTTAAGTCATAATTGGTTCATACAAACTAGGTCATAAAGGCGGAAACAACATCGCCACTAACATATACAAAATCAAAAGAAACACAGCCCCCCAACCAAAAACAAAAAAATGGGGCATCGACGGGCCCACAAGCTGACTCAAAAGATTCCAGGGATGCTGGACCCCTCACTCGGGTCCCCCCCTCCTCCGAGTCAGACACGAGGTTGATCACCTCTACCGAGCTCTCTACATTTACGAGCTCGATGACCTCGTCCTCCTCCTTCTCTTCCTCCACTTCATTATGCCATAACCCAGCGGCATAATTCGGAGGGGATGACATTCTCAAAACCGGAGCCTTCTTGTAGGGACCTCCTCCAAGAACTCGGCTCCTCTGAGCTCTACTGGATGACGGAGCATCCAAACAATCTGACCACGTCCGATGACTGTGGGAGGGAACAACGCCATCACTCCTGACTGGCGGGTATCAAAATCCAAACTCTGGAGACATCGTCCTCTTTGGCGGCAAGGTGAAGGAAGCATCCATGTAGGTGTCAGGTTGAGGGATCATCATCGATGACCCGTTGCACACCATGTACAACGACAGACCGCAGGGGCCTGTGTATGTATATTTGTGCCCATCAATATTCCATTGTCCCATCGGGGACATCGTGAAGTGATAACCTCAAACGTGATTATTGTTGTTGGACATCTGCATAGCGAATATACACAAACAAGGACAATACAGTAGAGAGAGTAAGACATCTAATGAACATAAATTCATTGACGGCGTGGACTTACTCAAAATATCACACTCAGACATAAAATATATTTTAACATATGATTCATCATTTATCATTGACATCATGAGGTAATACATAACTTACCATTTATTTCAACATTACCAATATATCAAATAATAATCAACATTTTACTCATAACCATATCACATGCATAGACGTAGGAATACACAATGCTGGTAGCTCACATGTGAGAATTCACTTCCACAATAATAATGTATGCATGATATGTCATGATTATCAACCTTACACCAATATCCATCCAACATCCTAATCGGAAATAATCGAGAGTACAGGTCCCATACCAAGCCTCTTTGTACGCACCCAAAATAACATATCCTCGCAAGGAAGTAAAAATAGATCG
>NW_017718556.1:0-237 GCF_001865875.1 Lupinus angustifolius
AGAATCAAATGCAAATGTATTAATCAAACACATGATCGGCCCATCCTTAAGCCATCTCCCGACAAGGAATGCTTCTCGTGGGACCCGATAGTACGTCAACCGTACATGCTCAAGGTAATATCTCAATAACTACAACCCATCACTGAATAATCATGGACGGTCACATGACCAAGCCTCTTACGGTCGGTCGATCGTTGTTTCGTGATATCATGTATCCTTACTAGGGTACCCCTAGTT
>NW_017718557.1:0-972 GCF_001865875.1 Lupinus angustifolius
CAACATCATCTCATTTCAATCTTTCCACACTGTCCCTCGCCAAAGCATGGACTAGTCGTTCAAGCGACAATTCATCTTTAAATCTCAAATAAACTGAAGCTTTCGTCGCCCAGGCGAAGGTACTATTGTGCAAGCGAGGCCTCTCCTCGCTCAAGCGAGACATCTCTCGCCCAAGCGGCATAGTTCCAGAGGCTCATTAAAATCATGGGCGTTCTCGCCCAAGCGAGGTCTCTCCTCGCTCAAGCGAGATTCTGTCGCCCAGGCGAAGGAGTTCCAGAACCAAAACTTCCCCTCGCCCAGTACTCGCCTAAGCGAGACTGTGCTTGCTCAGGCGAGGGTTTCTCGCCCAAGCGATAGGGACTTGGACAGAATACCAATTTTGCCCTTTTTGCAACCGAAACACATTTAAACATAGTTTTTCAAACACCAGCATAAAGAACAGTTCCCAACAACATTCATATACAATATTCAACACATTTCATCAATAATCATATATATTCAAAAGCATTACAACATAAACATCTTGGGTTTCTTAAAACCCAAGTTAACTCCAAAACCTTTGAGATGGTTTAGGAGATCCGGGTGTCATATTCGGACACCACTATGTCACGATGTGTTCTCTCTCACCTTAATGAAGCGTGCTTTAACTCGTCAACTAAGGGTGGTTTGGTTTCAAGGTTCGAACCCTGAAATCTTCGTAACTACCAAAATGAAAATCCGTTAGTTTCTGATATTTCTAAAATCGTTACCAAAATACTTAAAATCATTTCTCTTTTTCCCCATCCTGATCGTAGATACCTTTCGTCCATCCGGTCCAACATCACATGTTCTTGACCATCCTTTTTCATTGAAAGTTCGTTCACGATTTCTATCCCTTTAAAGGTACGATTTTTAGTGAAACGTTGTATTCCGATTTAAGACGTTCTTTGATAACCTTACCATTTTAAAGTAAGTTATTCAAAGTATCCTTTA
>NW_017718558.1:0-46070 GCF_001865875.1 Lupinus angustifolius
GTTCAAGAACATCACCATTTTTGGTTTTGAGGAGAAAATGAGTTAGAAAGCGTTTTAGAAAATTTCAACGGTTGAATATGTTCTTGACATGCTCATGAACAACATACTTAAATCTCATCAACATCCATTGGTTGAATGTTGAGAGATCAAGGATTGAAGATGGAAGAAGCAGATGAGAAATGAGAGGAAAAGATGAAGAGAGGATTTACCTTCTCTTTGCAAATTTTGAAAATGAAAGAGTGTGGGA
Organism: Lupinus angustifolius; assembly: GCF_001865875.1. Taxonomy (NCBI): domain Eukaryota; kingdom Viridiplantae; phylum Streptophyta; class Magnoliopsida; order Fabales; family Fabaceae; genus Lupinus; species Lupinus angustifolius. The sequence goes on from NW_017718558.1 coordinate 248, forward strand.
GTGAAGTGTGAAGTGTGAGGGTTTAAGGAGAGAAGGGAAATCAGATTTCTCTCTAGGAAATCATCAAAAATCTCCCAGGGTGGCTAATGATGAGCTCATGAGATATTTGAGAAAGTGATGTGAGGTTTGCTTTATGGAAAAGCAAATTTCACATCCCAACGCGAAATGATCACCTCGCGGACACATGCGATAAACATGCCTGAGTATTATTGGCCAATACTCAATCGGGTATTGTAAATTGCCCGATTTTAATATTTTATTAGAATTACGGATTTCGGCATTCCGAGTGAAAAATATTTAGAAAATAGATATGGGTTTACTCAGGGTCTATATTGACTCGAAATGAAATTACGAAGCCAACGGCGCAATCGGAATTCAATTCCGAGTTACGGAACTCAAAAACCACTTTTTGAGCCGTACCGAGTGAGATTAGGCCCTGACAGCGGTCCGAAACCGACTGTCTCCGAAAATCATGAAAATTTACCATCAAATTGGAAATAGAATTACAAGACTAAAACTCAACTAGAGATTCGTCTAATTTTTTACCGAAAATTCCCATAAATTCATTTTTGAAAATATAATTAATAACAATATTAATAAAATCTTATAATTCAAAATTGTAAAATTTGCGATGTTACAGAATGCGCCATGTGTCTAGGTGTAGTAAGGCTCTATACTTTCTCTCACACACGATCAAACAAGTTTATTTCTTTTTTATTATGTCTATATTTGGATTTGGACACCATAATATCATTTAACAAATAAAAAAATGTAGTTTTTTTTTGTAGGATATCTAAGAGAGACTAGTCTAAAAATAAAAAACATATATTTTTTGAATAAATAAATAATATTTTTTTGGATAAATATCAAGAACTAAATATCAACAAAATAGCAATAAAGTAGCAATTGTTTTTTCTTAAAACACTTTATTTTGTATTTTTTTTTCTAATTTCATAATCACATTACTAAAAAAATGTTAATAGCAAAAATTATTTTCAATAAAAAATTGAACATTTTTTAATAAATAAAACATGACAACATTATTATAAGCATTTTTCAAATAATGAAATAATTTTAGTAATTAATCAAAGATGGAGAGACGATCACATTGTAAGTTTGTTTCTTCTCAACTAATCTTCGAAAGGTTGCGCTACACCGCTTCTTTTCACTTGATTAATTATCAAAATCAATAAAAAATGACATTTTCAATTAAATTAACAATTAATTAAAACACTTTTAATAAATACACAAAAATAAATATTTTCATTAATAAAATTTGTCAACCACATAAAGGATGGAGGGACGGTCGCCCGGTGGACTTCTTTCTTCTCAATTCATCCACTACGCCAGAATAGCAAAACAACAAGGCTTAAAATTGTCATTTAATAACGCTTTTGTGGCGCTTTCTATGTGAGTGCAGTAGTACATAAGATTATATTCAACATTATTTTTGTAGCGTTGTAGAAAGTAGACATTTAACAACGCTCAGTGAAGTAAACGTTGTTAAATGTCTAATTTCTAAGTAAGACAATATATATCTCAGACATTTTATAAAACATATGACAAGCATGTCCAACTCCACCACATTTACAATAGATTTGTTAAATCACCGATGACTTCAACTACATTCAACCTTAACATATTCCAATATTATAAAATAACATATGAGTAATGAGGTCTTACGCAAATTGTTCATTCTTTCTCCTCAAATGCTCACCATAGCCAAAAACCTAGAACACTATAGCTGCATAACTTCACAACAAATAAAGATCACACTATTAGTGAAGAGAGAAATACATGAGCTAAAATAAGATAACGATTTATCTTATGCTTGAAGAGAGAAACCAAAAATCGATAACTTCGTAATAGCTGCATAACTTCACAATAAATAAAGATCACACTCTTAGTGAAGAGAAAAATAAATGAGTTAAAATAAGATAACGATTTACCTTATGCTTGAAGAAAAGAACAACGAAAAATCGATAATCTGCTTGAAGAGAGAAACTAACAACAAAAGAGAAAAAAATGTAACTTATGGAGAAGAAGAAATGTAAGAGAAATAACAAACTGAGTGATATGTATTATTGTGTGTGGTTTTATTTTTGAATTTGAAAATATTCTCGCTCACTAAAACAAGCGTTTAACGGTGCTTATTGAATAAGTGTTGTTAAATATATGAAGCTTTAGCATCACTTATTGAAGAAGTGTTGTTAAAGATAACACCTTTAACAACGTTTATCGAAGAAGCGTTGTTAAATATATGAAGTATGACCTTTAACAGAACTTGCTTCAATAAGCGTTGTTAAAGATAACACTTTTACCAGCGCTTTCTTCAATAAGCGTTGTTAAAGATAACATCTTTAACAACACTTATTGAAAAAGTGTTGTTAAATATATGAAGTATGGTCTTTAACAGTGTTTTCTTCAATAAGCGTTGTTAAAGATAACACATTTAACAGCGATTGCTTAAATATGCATTGTTAATTCTCTTCAGCCTTATATTTAACATCGTTCAACAAATAAACGATGTTGAATGAGCATTGTTAAATACCAATTTCGGCGTAGTGATCCTCCGGACGGTCGCGCTACGCCGCTTATATCCATAATTAAAATACCCAACAAACATTTTTCTACCTAAAGAACTACCTAAGCCTTAATTCCCTTAATAGGGATACGTAGGACTAAGGTACATCTTGTCAGGCATAACTAAAAAAGTAAATAGTTTTGCTCATTTAAATTAATTAATTAACCAGATAATTTAATAATAAAAAATAATAATAAAGTCATATATTTTAGTGAAGGGTACCGCCTAAGGCGGACGGGTAGGGTGCTAATACTTTCCCCACCTTGTAACTGACTCTCGAACCTAGATATTAAAAATCCAAAAGCCTAGTTACGACTCTAACAAAGTCGCGCAGCCGAAAAATGGGGTGCAACAACTGACGACTCTACTGGAGACTTTTTTGAGAGAGTCCGACCCATAATCAATAAAATGTATGACTGTTTGTTTAATTTTTTTTTCCTATTTGGTTAATTAGTTAATTTCTAACAACATGAAAATTGCATGCTTAATTAATAATCGTATGTTATGATATCAATATGAATTACATGCTTAATTATTAATTGTATGTTATAAATATGATTAGCAAGCTTAATTATTAATTGTATGTTATAAACATGAGTTATATGCTTAATTAATAATTATATGTTGTATGTATGAATTATATATTATAAATATTAAGTGCATGTTTTATGTATGTATTATTTTGTTATTGGTCATATATCATGTACACATTTTAGGCACAAATATGCGCTACAACCGAGTATTAGTGATACCTTTTTGAATAGAATGGACACTAGGCTCACTGGACGTGGTCTTTGCCGCTTCTAAGTGTTGGTGATGTGGACCACTCATATTGTTACATCTTATTATGAGTTAGCCGCTCGAGGTGATCTCCTATTTCTAACATCATATATTTGGGTTTCTCTATTGGAGAGAGTTTCAATATTGGAACCTATAGGGAGCATAGAACTTGTCAAGGGCGTCCGTTGTATGTTAAAACCTTATCTTACGATGTTGTACTTGTTGTGAATCTTGTGATTTGTACCATGTTTGTATTATAGCATATTGTTTAAAATTTTGTCATGTAAAATAAAAATCATGTAAAATATCGCACCCTCGAAGGGAATTCCTATTCCCCTAACAAGGAGATTATCATGAAAACAAATATGACAACTTATTTTAGCCCTAAGCTAGCATGAATGATAAAATAAAAGAAATGTAATTTCAAATATATATATATATATACATGTTCAAATCGTAATGATGGATAAACCACCTCCGAGATAGGGCTCATTATCCTAATGGGCATGCATTTTGTATTTTTAGATATTTGATTCATCATGCCTTAATAAAGAAAATACATCATTCAAAAAATTCATCCATGGATGCATAAACATACAAAGTACATATTCAAACATTCACTCAATTATTCATTCATTTATGCATTCAAAAAAATAAAAATATTCATTGATTGACTTATGCAGTCATTCATGCATTCAAAAAGAAATTTTTTATTGATTGACTGATACATAAATTTATACATACATAGATATATGAAAATTCATCATCCACTACTTATGCATGAATTTATTCATTCATCATAAATACAAACATTAAAAAATATATCATTAAAAAATCATTTCATCCTTGCATATGCTAACTCAGAAAAAAACTATGTTCAAAATAATTCATTCAAGCATGCATATAAGAAGAATACATTACTCATTCATTTTTTTAATTAGCTATACATATAAGCAGTTTTAAAATTAAAAAATACATCAGACATACATTCTATTATTTATTTATATATTCATTCATTCACTCATACATCAAAAATATATAATTCATGCATTCATGTAAAAAACACATATAACTCAAACATTTATTCATTCATTGATTCATTCCACTAGTCATTCATGCATGCAAATTGAAAAAAATACACCATTTAAACATTCATTAACTTTTGTCTTCATACATTCACTAAAAAAGAAAAGTACATTACTCACACATTCATTCATGCATTCAAAAATAAAAATTCATCATTTCAATTATGCATTCAAAAATGAAAATTAAACATTCAATTATGCATTCCCAAATGAAAATTCATCATTCAATTATGCATTCAGAAAGAAAAATAAAAATTCATTAACTTATGTATTTATTCATGCATTAAAAAATTATTAGTCGCTCATTCACTCATATATACATAAACACATTATTTAGACATACACTCGCTTACTCATGCATTTGCCAAAAATAAAAATAAATTATTCAAATATAGAAAAAATTCACTCATTCATTCATGAAAAGTACATCATTCATACACATATTTATTTATACATTCATTCATACGTAGATTCATAACAAAAAACTTCATTCAAAAAATTGTATCATTTCATTAACTTTTTTTGATATCCTTCATCTATATCTATACTATATATAAAGGCAAAACATATTATAACTACCGACATAACATAATTTTCATTTACCTATTTTTCTCTTATAATTAATAATTATTACAATATTTTTCCATACAATAAAAAATATAAATGAAGGTTAGAGTAAGTTGCATTCACTAAATATATTAAACTACCAATGCATTTATTATAATTTATTTTTATATTTTTATCAAAAAATTATAATATCATGTACAAAAAAGTGATATAATTCTCTAAAATTAAATATATAAAAATTAAATATTCAATACTAAAAAGTAAAAATGCAGGTCGGCAGACATAGAGTGACTGCCGACACGCTAGTTATCATAAAAACAAAAATTCATACATATTGTAACCTTCACGCATTCAAAATCATTTATATAATAAATTACATTTTCTAGCATATCATGCATCATCAAAAGAAAATTACACGCATTCCTACATTTCATGCATCTTAAAAAGATTTGCATTCTCAATCATTCATACATCCCAACAAATGCATAATCATACACATTACTTGTATCATTTTGAGTTATAAGTTGCATCTCAATTCATGTCATATGATAAAAACAAAAAAATCACTTTATGCACATCATGCATCAATAAGAAATCATTTTTCTACATACATTTCAGGATCCCATTTCGAAGGACACTCATAAGTTTGAGTTGGTTTTAAGAATGATATTGTTAGACTCGACTGAAAGCAATCAATATTGAAACTGAAGACACTCAATTATATAGAGAACTCCTAGTTTGTGGTTGAGTCCATACTCGATAGTGCATTATCTTCAACCTCAGCTAAATTGGAGATCAAATTGAAAAATTATCCTTTGAGGACCCCAGTCAAGGTTAAATCATTCATTCTCTTAGGTTTCATGAATAAATATTTATTTTCAAATGCATATATTTTTAACAAGCATATACTAGCGCATCGATCATGCAAATTTCATACCTTATACCTCACCCTATCAATCATATTTACCCAAAAAAGAACAGATAATCAAATAAACACAACAAAAAAAAATTTAATCTATGCATTATATGAGAATTTTGATTAAAAAATAATTCAAAAGTAAAAGGGAGGATGATGCATATGTAAAAACCAAATAATGATGTACATCTTCAAGCGAATTTTTCTAATGACACAAGACATTTTTTCTAATTCCTAAACATCTTGGAGATATCCCTAGTCACCATATTTGAGCCCAGACGTCGTGAAAAGAGATAATTTTTGAATAACCGTCAATATTTCAATAGTCTGGGGAGGATAGTTTTTCAATAGTTTTCCTTAACATTCAATTATTAAAGAAAAATATTCTTTTACATCAATAATCTGACCGAGAGATAAGAAAATACAAAGAACGTTCATTGCTAAAAAAAAGTAATAAAGCTCATTGAGAATCCTCAATTAATATCCCGGGCAAAAGTTAGAGCAAAAGTGCAATATCAATGATCACAAAAGGAATCCTTCATGAAAAATTATAGCCTTAATCATAGGTCATACTTATCAAAACCTGAAAAATTCTCTTAATAGTTGAATGTCATGTTTGAAAAATGTTAAAAATATGATAAAGAAGAAAAGTGAGTGGTGGGTATGGGAAACAGAAGTTTTGAGCCTTATATCTTTTTCTTGGAAACCCTAGCCAAACCAAGGTACAAGCTTAAAAAGACCTTGTCGAAGACTTATTTGCCTAAGATGTGCATGATGACCAAAAAATGCTGACTCCACAAATCTCGTAAAATTTTGATAAAATATCTCATCTTTAATGTCTAAGTTAAAATTCATTATCACTATCACCATCATCATATCAACACAAGCTAAAACACAAATTAAATGTCATTAACCACAATCAAAGCTCAACCCTATATCCTTCATAACTTCACCATCACTCATAAGCCAAACCCTTTATCCTTCATAACTTCACCATCACTCATAAGCCAAATCCAAATTGAATTCTATCATCACCATCACCACCATGTCTACTCAAACCAAACCCAAATTGAATTCTATCATCACAAACACCACCATGTCTACCCAAGCCAAACCCAAATTAAATTTTTTCATCGCTACCACATCACCACTCATAGCCCAAACACTTACCAAAAGTTGCATGATCATGATTTTAGGAAAAGTTATGCATGAAATAAAGAATACTAAAATTAAAGGGAAATTGGAAGCCTCTCAAATCGGGGCAGGTTTTAGGATGATTCATGGTCTAGAATCTTACAATCCAAGTTTACTAAATTTTGAGGTTGATCACATTTTCTAGTGAAAACTCACAAGAAGTCCAAACAGGGGCAGTTTTTGGGTTGATACCATTTTCTTGTGGAAATTTAAAAAGAGCCCAAAACTAGAGCAATACCGAAGTGATTTCTCATGATTGTATTAATTGAATCAATCACAAGAAGTTAAAATCTCTTAATCAGACACAAGATAGATCTTCGATTATCAAGTCTCTTAAAGAAAGAATGACTCATTGTTCAAAACTTGTACTTTCCATGAAGTCAAGACACGTAAGGGTGATAAAAAAAAGAGCAAAAAAAACAAAGAAAAAAAGAACAAAAATAAAGAACGCTAGTTTGAAAACCCACATGTGTAACCTAGGAAAAGGAGAGTGGTCCTAAGTCAAAAATCGGCAAGGATGACTTTGGATCATAATAAAATGAGAGAATTCCCGACAGATGCCCACATAAGGTATTCTGGGCAAAAATTAGGGAGAATTAAATGAACATCCCAAGGTGAAAACTTACTAGCACAAATTCTCAATCACCCAAACTTGGACAGCTTTTTTGAGAATCTAAGTCGTAGCCTCCTAGGTGAAGACAAACAGGAACACTAAGGCAATTTTTGCTGTTACAAAAAGCATCAACACTTTTAAGAGAAATTCTATGCAAACATACACTGGGGCAAAATAGTTGAGTTTAGTCATTGTCCTCAAGATCATATCGAAGCAGTTTATGGATCACCCTAAGACAAAGACACTTTCAAGTAAACTGGGACAAATTTTGATGAAAACAACTATGGTAGCAATCAACATCAAGCAACAAAGGTCGTTTCAGTCGAGTTTATAAAAATTGATTAGTGTCATCTGGAAAATCATAAGTAACACATTGTAACATTTGTGCATGAGTCTTACTCATCATTCCATTACATTCAAACAAAACATATAGTATTCATATCATACATGGAATACATATATTACAATATAACTATATCTAGCAATGCATAATCACATCCATACATTAATCATTATAGTGCAAACCAATAACAAAACATTGCTTAATCATACATTGCACATGCATCTTCACATTATTCTTCCAATAAACATTAACAAACAAATAAGCATTGCATTGCATATAATGAAACATTCAAACATGCATCCCTACATTATTCTTCTAATAAGCACAAACAAACAAAAAAAACATTGCATTGCATATAATGAAACATTCAAACATGCATCCCTACATTATTCTTCTAATAAGCACAAACAAGTAAACAAAACATTGTATAATCAAGTATTCAAACATGCATCTCTACATTATTCTTCTAATAAGCACAAACAAACAAACAAACAAAACATTGCATAATCGTTCATTATATATAACCAAGCATTCAAACATGCATCTCTATATTATTCTTACAATAAGCACAATCAAACGGACAAAACATTGCATAGCGCATAACCATGCATTCTAACATGCATTTCTACGTCATGTCTGCATAACTAATTGTTGTTGGACCATCTCATTCCACAAGCGATTTTTCTAGACATACCAAAACCTTCTTTACGGCAGCAAAGATGCCTCAGCAAATCCCTAATTCTTTATGGCAGCACAGATGCCTCAGCAAATCCCTGATTCTTTCTGGCAGCAGGGGTGCCTCAGCAAATCCCTGATTTGTTATGGCAGCATGGGTGCCTCAACAAATCCCTGAATCATTTTGACAGCATGGGTGCCTCAGTAAATCCCTGAATCATTTTGGCAACACGGGTCCCTGAATCATTTTGGTAGGATGGGTGCCTCAGCAAATCCCTGATTCCTTATGGCAGCACGGATGCCTCAACAAATCCCTGATCTCTTATGGCAACATGGGTGCCTCAAAAAATCCTTGATTCGCTATGCCAGCATGGGTGCCTCAACAAATCCCTGAATCATTTTGGAAGTGTGGGTGTCTTAGCAAATCCCTGATCATTTTGGCAGCATGGGTGCCTCAACAAATCCCTGATTCATTTTGGCAGCATGGGTGTCTCAGAAAATCCCTGGTGCATCACGGCAAATGCGGGAACTGCCTCAGCAAATCCTTGGTCCATCACGGCAAACGCGAGAACTGCCTCACCAAATCCCTGGTCCATCACGACAAACGCGGGAACTACCTCACCAAATTGCTGGTTCATCACGACAAACGCGAGAAATGCCTCAACAAATCCTTGGACCATCATGGCAAACGCGAGGACTACCTCAACAAATCTCTAGTTCATCATGGCAAACGCGAGAACTGCCTCAACAAATCTCTAGTTCATCACGGCAAGCGTGGCAACTATCTCAACAAATCTCTGGTCCACCAGCAAAGCATCGATATGCTTCATCAAAATTTGGTATCTTCTTAATAGCTTTTTTCTTAGTCTTAACAAAAATAACGTTCATTTCTTTACTCGCTACTTACTATGATATCTCTCAAACGGATTGGTAGCTATTAGGTAAGTAACAAGTAAAGAGGGGCAACTGTGAATACCCATTTTTGTCCGGCCGAGAAAAAGCCCAACATTTTTTAAATAAAAATAATAGAATTCCAAAATTTGTTTTCTAAAAATAGTAAAACTAATCAATGTTGTTAAGGTTCCTAAATCTAAAGGATTAGGTTAACCAAAATTCAAAAATAACAATAAACTTGTTATATTAAGGTTCTTGCATTTAAGTGATTAGGTTAACCAAAATTAAAAGCTAAATAAACTTAATTCACAAAAAATGATTTTTCAGAAATAAATAAAAAATACAATAAAAGCTAGCTTCTAGAAACTCATACATTTATCCCTAAACAAAGCAATTAATAAAATAAATTTATTTTATTTATTTTAATTTTTTTTGAAATTACAATATTAAATGAATAAAAATAAGTAAATCTATTTTTATGATTTTTTATAATTGTTTTCAGATTTATTAAAGTAATTAAATGAAAATGCTAATAATATTCCTGTAAGAAACCTTCTTTGAATTTAAAAAGTAAAGAGATAAAAAAGGTGGTCAAATCTGGTTTGTTAGAAGGCGTTATCAAGTTTATCCAAATGATTTTTTTAATACCTAAAATTTGGATTTGGTTGACATAATTTTTAAGATAAATAGAGGTGTTGGGATCGATAAGAAATGACACTGAAAACACTAAAAAAACCCAAACAACACTCTGCCAAAAAAAACCATGCCGCCACTATGAGAGAGAGAAAATAAATTTTTTTAACCAAGTGATCCAGTGCAGTTGCGAGCATAACCGTGCACTCACGTCCTCATCCAATCTTGACTGTGAGATCTGCATACTTTGACCTGCAGTCCCGTTGATTACAAATTGGCCAATCTCAGGACGAAACATGTCTTGGTTGTAGTGTGTTGCACCACACTAGATACTTGTGCCTATGAGTGTGCAGGATCCCCTACACGCAGGTCTACGCTCCGTCTCGTGCACTCTTCTGGTCCACCATCTAGAACACGCCATGTGTCCAGGTGCAGTAAGGCTCCATACTCTCTCCCACACACGATCAAACATGTTTATTTATTTTATTTTATTTTTTATTATGTCTATATTTGTATTTGCACATCACAATACCATTTAACAAATAAAAATGTAGTTTTTTGTATGATATCTAAGAGAGGCTAGTCCAAAAATAAAAAAATTTATTTTTTGGATAAATATCAATAACTAAAAATCAACAAAATAGCAATAAAGTAGCAATCTTTTTTCTTAATACACTTTATTTTGTATTTTTTTCTAATTTCATAATCACATTACTAAAAAAATGTTAATGCAAAAATTATTTTCAATAAAAATTTGAACATTTTTTTTAATAAATAAAACATGACAACAGTATTATAAGGACTTTTCAAAAAATGAAATAATTTTAGGAATTAATCAAAGATGGAGAGACGGTCGCCTGGTAGGTTTCATTCTTCTCAACTCATCTTCGAAGGGTCGCGCTATGCCGCTTCTTTTCACTTGATTAATTCCCAAAATCAATAAAAAATACAATTTTCAATTAAATTAACAATTAATTAAAACACTTTTCATAAATACATAAAAATAAATATGGTCATTAATAAAGTCAATCACATAAAGGATGGAGGAATAGTCACCCTGGGGCTTCTTTCTTCTCAACTCATCCTTCAGACGGTCGTTTTATGTCGCTTCTGTCCTTAATTAAAATACCCAACAAACATTTTTTCTACCTAAAGAACTATGTAAACCTTGATTCCCTTAATAAGGATACATAGGACCAAGGTACATCTTGTCAGACATAACTAAAAATAATAAATAGTTTTTCTCATTTAAATTAATTAATTAACCATATAATTTAATAATAATAATAAAGTCATATATTTTATTGAATGTACCGCCTAAGGTGAACGAGTAGGGTGTTAATATATTTCTTACCTTATAACCGACTCCCGAACCTAGATATCAAAAATCCAAAAGCCCAAAGTAATTGGGCTTAAAAGATTTTTCAACATTTTTAACTGTAAAATGTTGTGGCAACTCTAACAAAGTCGTGCAGCAAAAAATCTGAGCGTCAAAATCTTCCATATCCAAACAACTGTGTACAAATTGCCTCTCTTCAAAAATTTAAGGTGGTAACACAATTTTCTTTGATGCTTCCTCATCTAACCTTTGGGTTCTGTTTGTTTGCCACTCCTTAATGTCTGCCATACAATGTCCATTGGGATTTCTTTTATGGTTGGTCTGAAAACATTTCTGGAGCTCTCATGGAGGAACTATCTTCTTGGGTAATTTGAGTTTCTAACATCTTATTATTGCTAAGGATTCAACCTTTGATGTTAGTTGGCTTATTAATTGCCTCATTGATCCTACTCAAGAGGAGTGCTAACTTTTCGAGTAATGAACTTTTGTGTGTTTGATGCTAGGCACAACCAAAAATGTTAGATCATCTTTTCTTTTCTTGCTACTTTTCTTATCGAATTTGGCAACTCCTCTATGATTGGTTGGGACTTGTGGTGCTTTTACCTCCAATTAGTGAGTCTCACTGTTTACAATATTATTTGTCAGTTAAAGGTTGTTTGATGAAAGGGATTTGTTCTATGATTTGGATGGTTGGAATTTGGTGTCTTTGGCAAGATCGAAATGATGTCATATTTAGCAACAAAAAATGTGTGTATGGAGGAGCTTGTGGACAATATTAAGTTCAAGTCCTGATTATGGATCAAAGGCATATACAAAAGAGCACATACGTCTTGGTTTGAATGACATTTGTAGTTAGATGTTTTTGGATTGTTATTGTTAGGTCTGTTTAGAAAGAAGGAAGTTAGATGCCCCCTTGGGTCTTCTATTGTATATTATTTTTACTGATTGTAATTTAGTTCCTCTTTAATAAAAAATTTCACTTATAAAAAAAAAGAATGGCATCATTGATATTATTACCTTGTTGTTTGAACTCTTCATTACGTTTCCTTGTGATATTTTTAATGTTCTCAGGCATGCTGGGCTCTCCAAAGTAGACTTTTAAAAGGAGCCGGAGGGTTAAAAGTCCTTTGAGGAAAATTAGGAGGCTGTCTAGGGTTACCCTTGAGGACTAAGAACATTATTGCTCCTGTAAGATAAATTGAAATTATTCTGCAGCCTTTGGTTTTAGTTATTCACATAATCAACTTGCACCAATGGTGCTTGTGCAAATTGACAATGTGCATCTACAGTTCTACATGGCCAGCACTACCACATATCTCACAAATAAGATTAGTCACATTCACAACATTCACATTCCACTGATCAATCTTCTTAGTCAAAACATCAACCTTACTAGCTACTCAATACACTCAAGGCGTCAACTCTAGAAAAAAGGTGTTTCCTTGTCTGTCTAAAGCATATATACTTTCAATCTGTGAAGAAGTATGTGGGAAAGGCTTACTTGGAATTGAGACGAGCTATTTTTTTTGTACTACCAAGTGTATTTCCTCACTCTTTTTGAGTAAGAAATTAATCTCTTAACTGCCTCTCCCAATAAGTGTCGCTCCTAGGAATAGAACCTTCACCTTTTGGTTATCCTGGTGATTTAGTGGCACCTTACACCACTTAGACCAATACATTGTTGGATCTAACAAAGTAGTTGCCTCGTCCACATTTTTATCCATGAGGGATCCTCTAGGAGTACCATCAAAGGTCATCTTGGTGTCCTATAATAACCCATTGTAGAAGGTTTGCACTAAAATAGGCTTGGTAAGACCGTGACGAAGACATGTATGCAACAAGTTCCTCAACCTCTTCCAAGCTTCATAGAGAGATTCTCATTCCCTTTTGTTGAAACTCATTGCAATGCTTGAATGCAGTACTTGAGCACTAGAGGCTTCAATTTCTCTCAATGGCTTAAGGTGATTGTTACATTCTGTCGTTGCTAGAATTTCAAACCTTTGTTGTCTCCTTATTCTATGGAAAATTCTTTCAATCTTAGGATCTGCTTCAACAGGAGCCTAAGTCTAGCACTATGCATACAAAAGAGAGATCACGGTAGAAAACAAAGAAAACAACAAAAGTGGTTTAGTGGTTTAGCCTAATGAACTTGTAATAAAATCAATATCAATATGTGAAAATATAGTTTGCCAAGAGGTGAAACACAGCAACCAACAAGTCTTTTTTTCATTTCTCATTTTTAGGGTTTTGAAGTGAAAGATATGATGTCAAAAATCATTTCTTAAATTTGGTCACACACTATCTATATCTATATCTATCTATATATCTATATCTATATCTATAATCTATAATCTATACTTCTATACTATATATAAAGCCAAAATTTGAAATAACTTCCTTCATGGTGTAATTTTCATTTCCTATATTACCCTTAACATTATTTAATTTTTACAAAAAAACTATATAATCATAAGCAACTACCACCCATACATTAATTAACCACATATCTTACCTTAAATTAAACATTATCCTAAACACAAAAAAATATAATATAAGGTACACCGAACACAAAAATACATTTTAATTCAAAAAATGAAATATATAAAAATTGAATATATAGTATTACACAATATTCGTCGGCAGACACGAAGTGCTTGTACACACTAGTATATATAAAGCCAAATCTTCAAATAACTACCACCATTATTTTATTTTCCTATTTTGTCCTTAGTATTTTTTATTTCTAAAATAAAACCATATAATCCTATATAACTATAATTAATACGTATCACTTTAAGTTGGATATTATAATAAATAAACAAAAATTATAACATGAAATATATTCAATAAAAAACATTATAATTCTCTAAAATAAAAAATACAAATTTAATACTTAATATCATAAAATAAGAATGTGGGTCGGCAAATACGAAGTGTCTGTCGACACGCTAGTACTATATATAAAGGGAAAACATGGTGTAACTACCATGTTGTAATTTTACTTTCCTATTTTTCTCTTAAACTTTTAAATATATACAAAAAACCATATAATATATAACCACCTATAATATTACTATTCATAAAAATATTCATTGATGAGGAAAAGGTGGTTGTATAGGGTATTTTTCATCTATCTTTAAAATGGATAAACACCTCTTACACATTATTCATAAAAATATTCATTGATGAGGTGGTTGTATAGGGTATTTTTTATAATAAAAAAAATAATAATATAAAGTTTCACAAATAAAAAAAGTATACTCAATACAAATAATATTCTAATTCTCCAAAATAAAATATATAAATTTGAATAATTGACATCATAAAAATATAAATTTGTGCTGGCAGACACGAAATGTCTCTCACCACTAGTTACCAATAAAGCAAAAACATAAATAAAAAAGTAATAACTTTTTAATTAATATGACATATTTTTATTAGTATATGATATGATTTTAACCATAGGTTTTCTGGTGGAAAACAAGTAACATAGTTTTAGGTCAAAAGGTTGATTTGGATATAATTAAAATGGGACTACCATATTTTCTTTGAATAAAACATGTTCAATATGTTTGTTTAATTGTTTCATAGATGTATACTCTCTCCTTTCAATCTCATCGAGTCACGAGTTAAATATGGATTCTTTGATTTGATCCCAATAAATGAATATTATTTTTCTTCAACCACTGAATTCTTCTTTCTCCTCCCTATTTAGTTGTAGTTAATTATAAAATCTGACTTAACCGGTGGTATTTTATTCTATAAGTAAATATCTAAACATTTTTGGGATGTGTAATTTTCTTTTCAACATTTGTTATTTTCAGGAATCAAACCTTCGATATTTAGCCTACATCTTTACATGTTTCTCGCTCCACATACATCCATTCAATCTCTCGAGGTCACCTTAAACCTACCCTCTTCAGTTTAACCACATCCTTATCCTTTGACTGACTTGGTCGTCCCAAAACAAATACATATGAGCGTTCTTCTAAATGCATTAATGTTTATCCTTGGAGGGTTATTATCCAATTTACTAGTAATATCTTACTAATACTCACACTCTCCCTTCTTTGTCATTTAGCCCCCGTTTGATATGAAACCTCTAGCATGATTGATGTTTTTCCACATCATCGAAAGTTACACACCAATAATAATTTATAATATGTAAATTGTTGGTAGCAACATCATTGGTTTTAAACCCTGGGCCGTCCATAGAGTTGTAACTAAATCACATTGCACATCTCTATCAACTTTTTTGGTTATTCAATCATAATGATGCAATAATGCGGCTACCTTATCTAATGTAGCATATTAGCATAAGAAAAATATGTATACCCTAATAGTGTATGGTTTTTACACTGTCACTGCATCATTCATCATTTATTTTTAGTTATCATTGACTTTTCAAAAAAATAATTCAAATGAGTGATGAATAATACACTAGCTGTGTACACATATTTACACTGTCAATGCATAGATTTAATACTCGTTACCATATATTATACCCTTTCCAAAATACTAATGCCAAAGTTTCGGCCTTAATATGAGGTTAGCATGGCCTAAATAATTAGAGCTTTTTGAATGACAACATTATTAATATCATTGATTGATTGGGATAAGAACTTGAGTTAAGTTTTATGAGGAAGTACATCACTTTATGATAATCATCTTTTTCTTTAAAAATAAAAATAATAGTTATACGAAAACAATTAGACAATAACATAAATGAAAGGGCTGATTTGAGTATAAAGGAATTACTTTATGTCATGTGTGGAAAAATAAAAACAAAGGTTTTGCAACAAATGACTTATAGCATGGTGGAATCAAAAGTTGTGTCCTTTGTCGTGTTCTTCTGTGTTGAAGAAGGATTATCTAAAACTGAGTTGTCTTGCTAAGTCTGGGAAGTCACTCACCTTGGAGGATTTTCTGGAAACCTGGGTTTTTGGCTAAATCGGGTAGTTGCCTGCCTTGGATTGTCTTGGGTGGATAATTAAAAAGGGACTTCAATGCTTAAATAAGTATTTATAAGAGTATATTTAAAGAGATAAAGTAGGGAGAATACATTGTCCTTCCCTTATGGGTGTATCATCATTGCAGATAGTGTGGTTTTATCCTTTCAGCCTATCAGAATATAGTGTTGTAGATTTGGACTACCTTTGTCGTGTAGGCAATATGAACTTGTCCACTACTTAGGGTGTGACCTTGCCTTTGATGAAGCAAGGTTTTCGACATAGTAGGTGTTGATTTGGCTTTGTCCTATCGTTGCCGTCATTTCCATTAACTAGATCGACCTTCCGAACATTACTGATAATCGTGTAGATCAAATGTATTTGTCCAGTAATTATCAGCATTACTAATTTTCAGATGATATTGCTCGGTCCTAGCACTAGGATGGAATAAGTAAGATTTGGATCCTAGCACTAGGATGGAACAAGTAAGATTTGGATCATATGCATTGATTATGTCTCTCAAGCGATTATATAACGTTATCCACCTTTAATTTTTTTTAAAAGCATCAAAATAAATAAATTGTTCACCTTAAAGTCAATCTCATTTTAGAGAATTCAAACTCCTTGATTCACCATTTTTATTTTGTGTTTGTGAGGTTGAAAGGGAGACAAAATCGGATATCCCACTTTTATGTATCAGACATTCTTGATTGATGAAGAAACTATTTTCTTTTAAATTTTTAATTAAGTTTTTATGTTTTGGACCTATTATAAAATTTTAGCACATGAAATGACAACAAATTTGATCCCTTGTAAAGGTGGCTTATGCTTGAATGGGGGAACAATTGTGAAACCAATAGTTAGGTAGCAATATTGATTATTGCTCTTCAATAATAGCTTATGCCCTTCCAAATGGCAGAATTAGACAATTTTAGTAAGGTGAGGAATGAAGAACAATAATTTATTTAAGAAATCAAATTAAACTCATACTATCCGCAATGGGTCACTTGCATTCTTTTCCATCCTTTTATTGCCTGCTCATTATCATCTTCGCTAATAGGCTTAAGTAAGAAGACTGAACATTATATCTTAACTCAAAACTTTAAGTATTGAGATTATAAGTTCATCACATTGAGACTATGAGTTTTGATCAAATTATATATTCTTCACTTCAGTCATTTCTCCTTTATATTAAAGCATTGGGTCACTCAATTGATTTCTAAGAAAACTATCCAATACTGTTTCATGTCTAAGGATGACATATGTAGTTAGTTAAATATTGGTTTATGTTGGATCCAATTAATTGTTAAAATTTTAAGCAAAAAAACTACCTCACATTGATAATAAGTGATAGCATCAGATACCAAGCAAAATCTTTAGCCAAATGCCTGAAGAAAGTATGTTACACATTGTTTTATTGAAGATCACATCATCACATTACAAAAGAATCAAATGAATGAATGAAAGAATGAATTGAATCTGTACATCTAAAGTTTTCAGTTGCTAGAACTCTACATTCTACAAATTATTAATCTTCTACTTTACTTCCGGTAGTCCCAACACTATGAAATTTGAGGACAAATTGCAAACACCAAGAACCGCAGTTTCACAATTCATGACTTTGATTTTTACCAAATCTCAATTATCTTTCTTGATATCCTTTGAGTTCTTCTAATTTGCCACTTTGTAGAGTCCAAAAGAAAGAGAATGTCTGCAATTTACAACCTGCCCTTATAGCTTCGGCTGCGGTTGAGTTTGTCGACTAACCAATACATCTAAAGCTTCATTCATCCAAGAATGAGGACATATTTCTTTTGCTTCAGCCACAGTCATCTACATAATGATGCAAATCAATGAAACTTTAGTACACCAACAAAATAGTTGTTACTTCAATCAAGATAGAGGGTTGTTAATGAATGCATTGGTTAAGGAATTACTAGCAGTCTGTACTGGAAACAAGTCCAATAGTTTTCAATATATTAAATTCACTGTCTCCAACTTAATTCCTTAACAAGTGTCCTTATTAAAATGCTCCAAAAGTCCAAAGATATGATGTGATCGGGAAGATGAACTAACATATGAATTAAGATATTACACTCACCCATCTTCGTTTTCGGAAGTTCATCTCTGGCCAATTATCCAATTGCTCATTCACAAGCAAAGGGAACATATAGCCCTCATGCATTATAGCTTGGCTTTTGCTCTTGTAAAACCATTTACCTAATTTACTCTGCAAGAAAACAACCAAATGACACAAAAGGTAAGCATCATAGATTCACAGGCCTAATTATTTGGCGAAAATCATGTAAAAGGGGCTTGCATATAGATACTAACTTCAACATTGCCGACAACCCCAGCTTCCTCTATTGTCTCTCTTAAAGCAGCTTGTTCCATTGATTCATCAATTTCCCAACCTCCCTGAAACAAAACAACACTCAAATGTCAGAAAAGTGAATATAAGGTTTAAAAAATGAACAAAACAAGAGAATACAAGTTTAGAAAGGAAAACAATACCTTTGGGAACTGCATTCCTTGACCTTTCTGGGCACTAATCACAAGAACCTCTATTTCATGGTCATGAGTTTCATTGCTCTTGTATCTATAAGGAATGCATCTGTTCATTTCCAAAATCCCACAAAAACAAGTCAGATTAACAATCAAATTTGCACACTAAAAAGACAAAATTAAATTCAAAATAACCAAAAAAACATATTTTTCCTTCCAACCATGTATGGATCACATGTCTTAATTCTTATCTCACTTTATGTCCTAACCTAATTAAAAAGTGTCACTTAATTAAAAATAAAAATCATAAAAATAGAAACTAATATTTTTATATCATTTGGTAAAATTTGATTGGCAGGTAAATTTTGGGACAGAGAATTTGTTCTCCAACCATCTAATTCCAATCCTATAATCAAATGGGGGTGGATTGAGAAAATCTTGTGGAATTCAAAACTTGTCCATAATCTTCAACCCCAGAAATTAAAAATCTAAACTTTATCCTCAAACAACAAACCCCAGAAGAAAAAACACATAAAAAACATCATGGGTGGAAAGGAAAAAAGAACACACCCTACAACTTGGCGACAACCGTTATCATAACGTTGTAAATGTCTTCCTGTACGAGGAGAAACCAAACACATCATATTCTCTAATTGCTTAGGAAACAAATCCACAGAAATTTTCTTAGAGAATAGGAAAGGGTATAAGAAATTGGAAGCAAGGTTCCTAGAAAGGAAGAGACCCATTATAGAGTAATTGTTCTTGAAGAGATTGCAAAAAGGGAATGAAGAAAATGAAGACATGGATGAATGATGAGGGAGGAGAGAGTGTGGTATATATACATGTTTGTGTGGCTATTTGTGTCTGCGTGCGTGTGGGGATAACTACGGCGTTGAAAGACAACGCTATGGACCAGTGCGTTTACTTCTCACGCGCTTTTATTATTCAAAACGGTTTAATTTTCTGAGTTAGAAAATTTGAAAACTAATTTTCAGGAGAGAAAATAATAAGATAAGTTTATTTAAAACATTTTCAAATAGGAGAATTCTGCTTTTGAATGGGAAGTGGAAACTCTCATTAAAAAATAACCAAAAAAAACTCTCATTAAAATAGCTTTTTATTTAATTAAGAATGTATGTTAGAAGATTATTGTTATATATTCTTCTAACATTTCAACTTAGAACAATAATAATCATGGTATTTCAAATAATGAGACATTATCAATACCTCTATTTTACATTTCTTAGCATTAATGTTAATAGGTGAATTATTGATTAAATCGTTATATCTTTTTATAAGTACTTTGACTAATTTGATAACCATACGGTATTAATAGCGCTGCCCATTCTATATCAACAAAATGTTCCTTTAAAAAATAGAAACAAATCAACACAAATATTAGTGATGAAGAGTGAGGTTGATTATTTACAAAAGGGAATTTGCACTTCCTAATAAACAATTAGGAAGAGAGTGGTGGTAGTAAAAGAGAAGCAACTAGGAAGGGCTTGTGGAGATAGCAACCAAGTTGGGGTAGGTTTGGGGTTGGTGCTGTTTAAGAAGAGAACAACTTGAGTAGGACGCGGCTTGGGTTGGGTCATTATCAAGCATAGTTAGGACAGAAAGTAAAAAGAAACTCGGAGTTGGAGAGACCCACTGCACCTTTTCACAAGGTTTATTATTGTATGTTTATACTGATGCATACTTTTCTTATTACCATAATTCATTATCATATATTATTGAATCTACAAATGTTATGAATAATTATAGATTGAGGCTAGGTTTATGCTTAGTTGACCAGGACTAGAAAATCTATTAAACCAGACTGCGAGACACCACGTCTTGAACCAAAACCTTAAGGCATTAGTTTTATGGACATTTCCTTCTTATAAACTCTTTCACTCCTCCTTACATATCCAATGTGGGACTTCACACTTGAATAAACCCAACAAAATCTGAACCCAAACTGAATCATATTTAAGTATTACAACTATGGTATAATTGTCTATCAGTAACT
The DNA here is from genome assembly GCF_001865875.1 of Lupinus angustifolius. Taxonomy (NCBI): domain Eukaryota; kingdom Viridiplantae; phylum Streptophyta; class Magnoliopsida; order Fabales; family Fabaceae; genus Lupinus; species Lupinus angustifolius. Next base: position 21,339 of record NW_017718558.1, read on the forward strand.
AAGTAAAATATATAGTGTATGAGAATTATATTATTTTAAAGTGAGCTTAGGTTTAGGGTAAGGAAGTAAAAATTTATAAATATTGATGTTTACCCTGAACCTAAATTTATTTTCAAAATATTTTTTTCCTCTTCATTTATATAAATATATTTTATATTTGTATAGTTATCATTTTTTTAGTTGCAATTTATATCATTCTACTTTTTATGCACTTATTATAATATGGCTATGATACTTAAAGTAAGGTGATATATACATTACAAAATATCTCATACTCACAACTCTAAAATAATGTGGGGACTTCTATGGCAATAAAATATGCCATTTTTTCATATAAAATAAATGTTTTTCATCCCAAATCAATGAGGCCATTGATAGCAACTAAGAGGGGTTGTTTCCTGGTTGTTTCTTCAACGAAAGTTACGAAACAATTAGCATAAAAACCAGCAAAATTTCCACATACAAGTTGACATAGCAAAGATGTGTCATTTTCAAAGTTCTGGTAATTAATTTATAACTTACACATACAGTCAAAACCGACCACGGGTTTTTTCAATTATTTTATTAAATATTGATGTGTCATTTATCGATTGCTAACAAAGTTGTTTAACTTTTTGTTCTATCCTACAAATATATTTGGATAATTCCATTAGTGAGGGTAAGTATGATGGAAATGATAAGGACACACTAGAACTTAGGTAGATGAGCAATTCAATTTCCATAAGATAGAGTGAAGACAGCTAAGACATAGTCTTTATTTGAAAATGGGTTTGGCCTATTTTTGGTATGTAATGTGTGGGTGTGATTTATTTACTTAATATAGGTAGTTTTTATTAGGGGTGGCAATATGGGCCAGTCCGGTCCGGCCCGGCTTTGACCCGTCAGAATATGGACTGACCCGACTCTTATTATTAAAATGGCTCAAAATGTCAGTCCAACTCATATTTGGTTGGGCTGGCAGGCCGACTGGCTGACCCGTTTTGTTTTTCTTCGAAACACACATTAAAGTTTTTAGACAAAAATAAATAATTCACACAATTCATAAATGTCTTTTAAAACAAAAAATCACAAACAAAAGACACAATCTCATAATAACACATTGCATTAGTACAAAACTTGTAAATTCTCAACAATAAACCACTATAGTCTTAAACTTTTAGATTCCTAGAGCTTATAACTCCTAAGTTTTAAAAAGTGTATAAGAATCAAAACTATTATATTATAAATCAATCACAATAAAGTATATATATTACTCAATTTAATTTGAATTCGACTACATTAAAAATATAAATTGAAACCCAGTCGAATTCAATTAATTTTCCAAAAGGAATCAAAATCAGTAGTTCTGTTTGAGTTTCCAATTTTCCATTTCAATTAATTAAATGTTTAAATTTGATTCAAACATGCCTAATTGTCAGTGAAACTTCACCTTTATCTTGTAACAAGTACAATAATTGGATAAGAGTAAAGATAATAGATAAGTACATAATGAGACATTAAATGTTCATTTTACAAAGAGAACGAAAAATTATATGCTTAAGCATCCAAACATAAGTTAAAATTGTAAAAGTTTAATCTTAATTGCAATGAGCAACATGATAGACAAATGAACTTTAATCTTAATGTTGGCACGCCGGGCCAGCCTGACCCGACCCGACCCTCCATGGCCCGTCTAAAAAACGGGCTTCCAAAACGGGCTTTTAGGCTAAAACCCCAGCCCGACCCACTAAAAACACATATCCAAACGGGTTGGCCTGTCGGGCCAAGTCCATTTTTCCATCCTAGTTTTTATAGGACATTACAACATCACGTTGGTCTAGTGATGTAAGGCCTTACTGGATCTTTAAGGTTAAATGTTCGATTTCTAATAACAACATTTGTTAGGAGAAATAATCATAAACCCCGAAAGAGATTAGTTCTTTAAGTAAAAGATAAAAGAATACTTTTGGTAGTAATAAAAAAAATGAAGAAAGTCATTTAAAAAGACATGTTGTGATAAAAACTTTAAATAGCTCAATGAGCACAAGTATGTGAAAAAATATTACGTTATTTATAAATTAAAATATTAATGAATAATGGGCGTATGAAAGGATTATTTAAAGAAGAAGAAAATTAAATTTAATCGAAAAATGTCAAATTTAACTTTTCAATGGTAATTTTATTCTTTTGCAGTTCTTAAAGAATACTTCTAGAACCTTGGTTAACAACCTTTGTAAAATTAATTAAATTGTATCAAGTATATAGTAATATATAATTAATAAAGTTAGTTTATCTGAGTGTTTTACGTGAACATGAAATATGGAATGTGCCACATTTGTATAATACAACCTTTGTTTTCTTGATCTCGACGAGATAGTTTGTTGAACATGAAATATGTATATGTAATGATACTGTAAATTATTTTTTATATTAGCGACATTTCATCTGTGATTCATAATTAACTAATTATTTACTCTTAAATAAACAAAGAAAAATAATGTCTCAATATCTCTGTTTGCGTATTAAACCTTAAAGATGACATATATAAAACATGCATTGTGATTGTAATTTTCCAAAATAGAAAAAATGCTACCCATATAATAAGTGCTAAACATCATCTCATATATGTTTTTTCCTCTTTTCTTTTGGGATGATGATGAGTTTCGTGGATCCAACTCACTCTACTCAAGCCACTTTTTTCTCTCACTTTACTGAAGTACTCAACCTTAGCCACTTTACCATCACTGAATGAGAGCATTTGGAATTTCTTGTGAAATATTCCACACACAAACTTCCATATATGTGATGCCAAATTCAAGGCCCCATAATTTATTAAAGCCTTTAAGGGCTCCACTGTACCAATTTTTCGGCCCTGGATAGAGAGTTCAACTCTCCAGAGAAATCAGTACTGGAATATGTTGTTGAGAATTTTTTAAAGAGTTTGTTTTTATTTTTAATAGAAAATAACATGTAATCATAGTCGTTAAAAAATAAATTGGGCCACATGTCATCATCCTATTCAGCACTGGACTCTCCAGTACTGGAGAGTATCCATTTCCTGAATAGAGAGTATCACAATCTTGGGTATCTGATCTTGTTCCAAAACCTTTATGTCACTTTTAGTAAACAATTTCTGCAGATAGAAGCCTAGCATGTGATTGGGAATCATGCATGATACTATCAACTTTATGCAAACAAGTAGGAATCATGCATCAAGGTTATAAGGGATTCATCCAAAATCGAGTAAATAATGGGTTAGGTGGTTTGACTTTTATAGTTACTACACATTATTCCTAATCATAAATAAGTTGTTTGGTGTTGTTATTAATACAATGTCAATTATCACATCACAATCATATTAATGATATAGTGATAAAATGATTTAACTTGTAATTCACTAATTAATTCGTATATCAATTAAATATATATATTATAATAAATATAATATATTTATGAATATAAATAGTATTATTTGCAATATATAACTGACAAGTTTAAATTATTAACAGTGTTATTAATATTATACTGGACGTCAAACCGGTCAAGGTATTGGTATAATGGTATAACGGTTCAACATGTGGTTCATTACTTAAACTGCATAATGAAGAATTAGATATACATATATTTTATACTAACATTAATGTTGAAAAATTAATAAAGAGAACAATAACTATATTGTTAAAATAAAAATATATTACTTGATGGTAGATCATGTTTTACAAGTATAAAAAATATAGTAGTTATGTGTTTGATCATCCATACCAACATTTTGGTAAAAATAAGTCATTTTCATTAAAAAAAACTAAATAAAATCAGTCGGTACGATCGACACGATTTAATTGAAAATCAGTCAGTATGATCGATTTTGACTAGTATAATTGCATGACTGGTATAATTGCATGACTGGTATAATTGTTGTACACGAAACGATCCAGTTTTAATAATAGAGGATTCAATGGTTTAATCATGTTACAAAGAACTATCAAATTCAAGGTTAAAATCATTATTGTGTCTTTTTGACAAACATAAAGTTTTTCAATGCACAAACTAGTTTTGATCTGTATGATATGATATGGGTTGACTATTATTTTTCTAATTTTAACTTATTTAATTGCACATCCGATATAATTGTCATGCGTAATAATATAGGGACCATATCACCAATTTTCTAGTAAAACGGGTCGAAACGGTATAATATTTATAATTGTGGTTCTATGACTAATATTGTGAGGGTAGAACTATTTATATATACATGCTAGGATGGTAGGTAGTTAATTTGATACTTAATTCATTACTTTTTTATATTATTATAAAATAAGTTTGAGTAAACTTGACACCTCATGTATGTGGTACAATGAATTTAATACATTGAAAATCCAAAATTGAGGACCACAAGCTCTTAAAAGTTAATTCCATTACTAGACTTGTGAGATATAAAATTTTAGAATGTTAATCTTTTTCTTAGTTTTAGTATTGGTTCTATTGAATGTACCCAAAAAAAAGTATTGGTTCTATTGATCTTGATTTCATCAATGACTTAAAATTGTTGAAATGTAATTTCTATTTCTAGAAAGTTGTTAATTCAGTTGGCTCAAATAGTTAGTTTTGTTTCTATTTTTAGCAACTTGTAGTTAGAAGTTCAACTACTTTTTTGTTAAACTTGTTTTTAGCTTGTATCTTTGGTTGTTGTTAAATACACAACCATGCTCTTCACTTGAAGTAATGCAATAAATATATCATTGAAGTTCATATGCAAACACTCTTCTTGCACAATCTTATTCTTCCTCACTTCCATCATATATGTTTTTCACTTTTTCTGTTTCAAACTCCAACAACTAGTGTCAAGAGCAAGTACGATTATGGGAAATCAAACACTCGAGGATGGGGCAAAACAGTTTTCCAGCAAACCTACCAATTCTCGATGGCAAGAATTGGCCAAGATGGCATGCACAGATGAAGGTGATATTCGGCTATTAAGAAGTGCTTGACATTGTCGTGAATGGAGTCACACCACTAGCTGAAAATTCTACTAAACAACAAAGGGTAGAGCATAGAGAGAACCTAAAGAATGATTGTAAGCACTGAAAAAATTGTTGGAGCAGAAACTTCCACTGAGGCTTGAAGGATCTTGGAAAAGGGAAATGAAGGTGTTGATCAGTTGAAGGAAGTGCGTTTTCAAACAATGAGAAGGCAATTCGAACTGATGCAAATGGAGGACACTAAACCAGTTGTTGAGTTCTTTAATACAATTACAACATTAATAAATGCCATCAAGTCATATGGTGAGAAGATTACTGATCTCACCATAGAAGAAAAGGTACTAAGAACATTGACCCCTAATTTTCATCATATTTTTGTTGCTATTGAAGAATCAAGAAATATGGAAAATATGAGAATTGAAGAACTTCAGGGTTCACTTGAAGCCCATGAGCAAAGGATGCTTGAACGATCAAGAGGGAAAACAACCAACAAAGTACTTCAGGCACATGTCTTTAAGAGAAGGGGTTCGTATGGTAGAGGAGGAGAGCATAGAGGAAGATGTTATGGCAGAGAAGGAAGAGTGAACACTGACAAAAATGAGATGTCACTTGTACCTGAATCTTATAAGAGATGAGGATACAAGGGATTTCACAACTACAAGAAAAAATGTAGATAAGAAAGTAAGGTGAATTTGGACAAAAAGGTCAGATCTTGAGGATGATGTGAGCATCGTGATGATGATGAATGGAGATGAGGATTCTAGTGATGCAGAAACCTGATACTTGGACTCAGGGTGTTCTAACCACATGACGGGTCACAAAGATTACTTGGTGCACTTTGATGAACAAAAGAAGAGCTTGATAAGATTTGTTGACAATAGAATCAGACAAGTTGAGGGCACAAGTGACATTTTAATTAGTAGAAAAGATGGGAACAAGGCAATGATCAAAGATGTGTTGTATGTTCCAACTATGAAAAGAAATCTCATCAGTATTAGTCAGCTACTAGAAAATGGGTTTAGTATGAGCTCGCATCAAGGAAGTCTTGAATTGTATGACACAAAGAACAGAAAAATCATCAAGGCTCCACTGTTTGTAAACAGAACATTCCAAGTCACAATTGGCATACTTAGATCACACTACCTATTAGTTGAATCACAAATAAATGACCCTTTGAGAAATGTCTCATAAGTAAGCAACCAAGATCCAATTTTGGATCATACACCCCAAATAGAGCCAAGGATTTACTAAATATCATATACTCTAATATTTGTGGACCCTTGGAGATTCCATCTCTTGGGGAAAACATGTATTTTGTCTCATTTGTTGATGAGTATAGCAAGAAGATTTGGACCTATCCACTAAAGCAAAAGAATGAAGTGTTTGGCATATTGAAATCATTTACAGCCCTTGTGGAAAAACAATCAGGAAGATCTGTTAAGATGTTGAGATCTGATAGAAAAGAAGAATTCACCTCCAAAGAACTTGAAGAATATTGCAAGAAAGAGGGAATTGTACATGAGACCACAACATCATACACACCTCAACACAATGATGTGGTTAAAAGGAGAAATAAGGCTATTCTGAATATGGTCAAAAGCATGATGAAAGGCACTAAACTTCCTCTAGGATTTTGGGCTGAGGCAGTAGTCACTACTTCATATGTGTTGAATCTATGTCCAACATAGAATTCAACATCTTTGGTTCCTGAAGAAGTATGGTTAGGAAGGAAACCATTAGTTCAACGTCGCAGGGTATTCGGAACTTTGTGCTACACTCATATACCAGATCAAAAGAGAAGAAAGTTGGATGACAAGAGTTGGGATTTATTCTCAAACCCTCCATATGTCTATTTTTAAAGTTCCCCAATTTGGAATTTTTAGAGATAAAATATCAAAATAACTAAATATTTTTAGTAATATTATATAATTATACATTATTGTCCATTTCTCATTGTTAATTATATTTTTAAAGGAAAAAAAATTCTTATATTATGATTCGTTTTCCCTCCCTTATCTAAATTTCATACTCCCAAACAAGGAAGATAATTTCCTTCCTTTTCCCTTCCCTTCCTCCCCCTTCCTAACCATTTAATCCCTCTCCTTCTCTTTCCATCATAACTCCCAAACAAAGCCTAAGACTAAGAAAGTAGTCTATAGTAGAGATGTACATTTTGATGAACTAACTCAGTGGGTAGACAACATGGATCAAAAGGAACAAGAGTTCACCAAGGTCTATATTCAAATAGAATCTGCTAAAAATCAAGCAGACACAACAACGGGTGAAGAACATGTGCATGAACAAGCTACTCATCAAGGCAGGAGTGAGAGGATTAAAGGATTACCATCCAGACTAAGAGATTATCATGTATTTCCTTATAGTGCAATCAATGATGATGGTGAACTTGTGCACTTCGCTATGATGGCCTCTGCAGAACTAGTGAGGTTTCAAGATGCCATCAATGACAAAGTCTAGATAGATGTCATGGATGAGGAACTGAATGCTATTGGAAGGAACAACACATGGGAATTAACCACTTTGCCACTTGGAAAAAATCCAATAGAAGTAAAGTGAATCTACAAGACTAAGGTGAAACTAGATGGCAGCATAGCCAAACACAAGGCCAGGCTAGTTGCAAATGGCTATATGCAGAAATAAGGTTAGGATTATTGAGAAATGTTTGCACTTGTGGCCAAATTTGAAACGGTTAGAATCTTGGTAAGCATAGCCAACTGGAAAGGTTGAAAGATTTGGCAACTAGATGTCAAATCTGCATTTCTCAATAGACCTTTGGATGAAGAAGTCTACATACATCAACCTCATGACTACTCAACTACAAGTCATGAATATAAGGTATATAGATTAGAGAAGGCTTTGTATGGGCTAAAACAAGACTCTAGAACCTGAAATAAAAGAATAGACTCATTCCTTCATCAAGAGGGATTTAAGAATTGCACAATGGAGCATGGTATAGACATAAAGGAGACCAAAGGCCTTGGAATGTTAATCATTTGTCTCTATGTAGATGATCTGATGATCACAGTGAGTAGTGAAGAGGAAATGGAAGGGTTAAAGAACACTCTCAAACATGAATTTGAGATGACAGATTTTGGCAAACTATCTTACTTTCTTGCCATTGAGTTTGTTTAGACATGTGATGGAGTGGTGATGCATAAGAGGAAATACATAAAAGAAGTATTGAATAGATTCAAGATGAGTCAGTGTAATGAAGCTGCAACTCTAATAGAAGGAAATTTGAGGCTAGACAATTGTGGGAATGAAGAATCAGTAAATAACACATTGTTCAAAGAATTGGTAGGTTGCCTAAGGTTCATGTGTCACAGCAGACCAAAATTTTCCAATGGAGTAGGCCTTGTGAGCAGGTTCATGAGTGATGAGTGTGAAATTATGCTGCATTTGCATTACATTTAACTTGCATTTTAAGACATAATTAAGACTTTATGATTGTTTTTAGCTTTTATTTCTCTTTGTTCGGATTGAGCATGTGTTTTTGGCTATGTTGTGCAGTTTGGATGGAATGAAGCCAAATAGAATAGAGATTGGGTGCAAGAAGATGGAATTTGGTTTTGAGGCTATGTGAAGATCAATTGAATGGCCAAAAGAGGTCGTGAATGTTATATTTTATTCTTATTTTTTAGATTTGTTTTGTTGGACTTGGCCCAATATTTTGTAATTAGGATAAATGAGGATTATCTCTCAAGGATAAAACACTTTTTTTTTCATACTTTACACTTTACATTACAATTCTCTAATTTAGAATTTGGTATTATCTTATCCATTATGAGTGAGTAATTCCCTTTGTTTCTAGGATTTGGGACTATGTCCTTGTACATTCAATAAACACTTGTTCTTACTTCTATTTCATTGAGTGTTGTAATTTGAATAATTAAACTGAGTTTTATTCGTGTGAGTTGTTTGGCCAACAAATTACACCTCTTAGATATATTGGGGAAGGACCGAGAGGTGAACCCAACTATCCGACCATTCAGTTATTTGAACTAGAATCCTAACTCACAAGAGTAGTCTTAGGATTCTCGAGGGTTTATGGAATTCACCTTGAGTTACTAAAAAGCGATTGGATAGAAAGATCCAAGTAAAGAATTAATTGATAATCGTACCACAAGAGTATGTGCGACTTTAATTGAGTACACGTGTCGGAGCTCGAGAGAGGATGTCACATATCAAAGAGCATTTCACCCTTACAACTTAAAGTTTATGAAAAGGAACAAAACCAGGATTTGCGAGAGTAAATGTGGTAACCCTTATCCTAGGAACTTTTCCTAAATTAGATTTCAATACCTTTTTATTATTTTCATAATTATTCTTGTCAATTATTCAATTGTTCTAATTTTAATTTTAATTCCTATTTGAGTTAAAGATAATTTAATTATTATAATTAAAGGAATTTTTCAGTCCTTGTGGGATCGATATTTTATTACTTGACGATATAATCGCGCACTTGTGATTTGCCATATCATGTTTTTGGTGCTGTTACCGGGGACTATGAAAAAAATCCTTTAATTCATTACTTTACTCTAGTGTATTACATGTTTTCCTTTTTCTTGGTACCTCTACAGGTTTATGCAAAGGTTCATCTGCCTAAGGTTCATCTGTCACAATAGACCATAAATTTTCTGTGGAGTAGGCCTTGTGAGCAGGTTCATGAGCAATCTTAAACAATCTCATTTATGAGTTGCAAAGATGATACTAAGGTACCTAAGAAGAACAATTAATGATTGGATTTTATTTCCCTATCAAGAAGAAGTAAAAAGAGAGATAAGTCTTGTAGCCTACTTTGACTTAGACTGGTGTGGTGATAAGGTGGATAGAAAATCAACCTCTGGCTATGTATTTGTGTTGTGTGGTGCCCTTGTCTCTTGTACATCAAGAAGACAGTTTGTGGTGGCACTATCTACATGTGAAGCAGAGTTATGTCAACCTATGGAGCAGCTTGCCAAGCATTATGGATCAGGTCCCTAATGTCTGAATTGAAGTTAAACACAGATGAAGTTGTAGAACTACAAGTAGACAACAAATTACCCATTGATTTGGCTAAGAATCCTGTCTCACATGGGCGCAACAATCACATAGAAACCAAATTTCATTTTCTTAAAGACCAAGTTAATAAGGGGAAGATTGAATTGAAGCATTGCAACACTGAAGTTCAAATAGATGATCTAATGACTAAGGCATTAAAGGGCAGCAGGTTCAAAATGCTTAAGGAAATGATTGATGTAGTAGATTTAATGAAAGTTTCATCAAATGTAATGAAATAGGAATTAAGGGGAAGTGCTGAAATGTAATTTCTATTTCGAGAAGGTTGTTAATTCAGTTGGCTCAAGTAGTTAGTTTTGTTTCTATTTTTAGCCACTTGTAGTTAGAAGTTCAACTGCTTTTTGTTAAACTTGTTTTCAACTTGTATTGGTTGTTGTTAAATACACAACCATGCTCTTCACTTTAAGTAATGCAATAAATATATGATTATACATAAACACTCTTCTTACACAATCTTCTTCTTATTCTTTCTCACTTTCATTTCACTCATATTTGTTTTTCACTCTTTATGTTTCAAACTCCAACAAGAATTGGCAAACATTTAATACTAAATGATGATCATGAGATACTAATTGGAATTAATATCTAATAATGGAGAAAATCATTAATGAAGAGGTAAGTACTTAAAACAACTAAAGAAAAAATAATATGATGTGATATTTATGTCCTTTTATATACAATGAATTCACATTTTTATGATTGAAAACAAAAGGAAAAAATAACTTCTCTCTCTGGTAATGTTGAGAATTCTTCTTCTATGCACAATGGGTCATGGATGGTTGCAATAATGGATCTTTGGGACAAAGGCTGGCAAAACTTCAAGAAAAGGATATGGGCTTTATTATGGGACCTATCACTTTATCTTGACCTCTCTATCTCTTAGTTGCTTTGTTAGTGTTCCTCATATATGGGTACGTGCTGTGTAGTTGAGAGGCAACATGGGATCCATTGATGCCACTTTCACTAGGCACACCAAAAGATTCTATCTTTTTTATGGGATTCAAATTCTTATTCTTAGGAGTCTGGCTCCTCTCCATTACAGATCAGTATATACTTCAGATTATGACATGTGTCAAAAATAAATTTTCAATGGTTTAGATTTTAGTTTATTTTTAAATTAAATAATTTAAAAATAATCATTCTCTTACCTTCCTAATACTAGAAAGTCCAATGAGATATTAGGATCAACCACCAATGATATTCTATTTGGATATGACGGAATGTGATTGGACATTTTCTATATCTTATGTCAACAATTTATCAAACCCTCATTATTTCCTAAAATAAATATTATGACACGCATATAAAAAATATCTTTAACTTTTCAAAAGATAACTTTAGTTAACCATTTAAGTTTTGGAAATAACATTTTATTTCAAACACTAAGGCTGTGTTTCAGAATTTTGTTTTGGATGAGGAATGAAATAGATGACTTCAAAAACATGTCTTCTTTGTCTAGGAGCTTAGGAAAAGAGAGAGAGAAATCTTCTAAAAGTTTAGAGTACTAAAGAGATTGAAAAGTTAATAAATGTGTTGATTGCAATAACAATAGCCTTAATTACTCTAACTTTCTTTAAAGATTCTAGGTTTGTTAATGACACATTTAATTATCACTATCCTATCCCCTTATAATGGATATGTTAATAATATTTATACATTAACAATATAAAAATTTATATATAGTCAGTACATTATCTATTATTTGTTTGTATTACTTTTATTTAAAAGTTAATGATGATTAAAAATGAATAGTGGATGACTTAAAAAACTCTTACACTGTCAGTATGTACATCTTTTTCTCTATTTATATATGCTATGTCCTATCCCTTTATGCACAGTATATGCTTTGGGTCTTTTATTAAAAATCAAAATTGTGGTCTTGACCAAACAGTTATCATATGAAACGTTAGTACTTTTGGCAAGCATCTTTTCGATTAAATTAAGTTTTATACGGATTATTCCTACATGTTTTCATGGGAATTACTATGCCAGTTATGAGAGTGTGATTTCTATAAGTGGGTATAACCTTTTGGCTGCAACATGTATACAAAGCAATGTGCAGTATGATTTGTTAGTGCAGTATGATTTGTTAGTGCAGAAAACCCACAAATAATACAATTGTATGATTTTGATTTTCTATTTATTTTCTCTTCTTTCCTGTGCTACATTATCATACAATATATTGTGGTGAGCGAATAGATTCTCAACAATAATATCTCAAACATGCTTCAGCACAATCTTCAATCCTTAAGACATAATTAGGGGCACTTGATCAAGCTTTGACCATAGCCATGAACATATATTATATTCAAATACTATCTCATTGTTTAAATTTATCATGTGTATAGTTGCAGCCGATATTCACATTTGTCTGATATAAGTATAAATATATAACGTAATCTCAAATCCAATGTCCACCGCTCACTATTATTTTGCTACCCAAAAAAATCGTAAACTTTATATTTCTCTGTCACTGTCCAATTTGTCAACTTTGTAACTAAGAGCACCAAATTGAATGATTCTCTTGATAATTATCCATTTCAATTTTTTTGCCATAAATACGTCAATATCCATTCCTAACCCAAGATTAAGTCATTCAAATTATTATAACATGACATAAAAATTATGAGTCAGACTCCGAGATGATAGTTAGGTTTTTTAGTATACTTTTAAGATAAAAATATAATGTCAATATAAGTTAAAGAGATAAAAGTGTCATTGTCTTTTAGTTTTTCTATGTATTTTCAGCTAACTCTAAATCTGGAAAGGAGTTTGACTCAAAAAGTATTGTACTAGGTTAACAGAATGTTCCATTTTTGCTTAGAATGCAATGAAATCAAGTGGGAGGGCACACATGTTAATGAACCGTGTGTATCAAAGACATGGTCCAATTTGGTCATCTTCAAACTCATTCCAATAAGATAAACCTCCACCACCAAAATTCTCTATTATCTATCTTCACTCTTACGTTTCAATATCAAATTCCCCATTTGTATATATACACATGTATATTACATGAAGTAGTGGTCTTTTGTCCCTTATAGATTAGCATAGGCAGAAAAAATTGAAGATTTTTGAATGTTTTTTAACATGAAGATGAACAAAGATGAAATCTTTATCCAAAAGAGTGTCCTAATTCATAGCCAGGTTAGAAAGATCAAGCAGGAATCAGAGAAAATCCTTGATTGGTCACATGGCCAGCCTGAGATTAGGCTTGTTCTCAGGGAAATAAGCCGGCATATTTCCCGGTCGCCTTTGGGGAACTCCGGCCATCGAATCACAGTTGGTGGATCATAGGATCAGAAAATTTTGATGTAGGGTCTTGGCTAAGTTTATCGATCTATGAAGATAGAAGAGGGAGGATTTGTTTGCTTCCCCTTCTTTCTCTGTTATGCTCTGTTTTACATGCAGAGACTATTTAGAGTTTGAGTTATATTTTTCTTTTTTTTGTTGGTGTATTCTTCACCTTTTTGGTAAGTAATTAATCTCTTCTGGCGTCTATAACTGTCCCTTCCAATAAGTATCACTCTCAAGAATCCAATCCTCAGCCTTAAAGATATATGCGGTCTTGTAGGGTCTCACACAACTAGACTGCTATTTTGTTGCAATTTTCCCATTTCTTATACTGTAAATATTAATAATAGTTTATTGGATATTAGATATATGCGGCTCTTCTTCTTTTCTTAGTTCTTTTTGTTTTGATGTTCTGATATAGCATGTTCCCTTAAGTTGTCTAGTGGGCTACCGATGAAGTGCTTATGCTTCTTTGTTGAACTAGTAATATACTCATGCATTCATACGAATCGCTCTATCCTAGCTCTATATAAGTAAAAATTGTGGAATGCAAAGGCAAAAAAATTCAGGTCAACAATTTGAAGTGATAAATTGTTAAAGTATTCAATTTGAAGTAATCAACCATACTATCTAGTTAACCATATTTGTAGAAGTACAAAATAAAAAATCAACTATATAAATCTAACTAAAGTATATAACAGTATTATAAAAATAGTATCATATGCATCTTTTTGATGACTTCTTAATGAATACACAAAATGAGTGTAGTCATGTGTACAAAAATAACTTAAAAAAACAAAATAACAGAAATTTGTTTATTGATTTGTTCGCACTAAAATTACATGAAGTATAAAGAGTGTTTTATACATTTGAGTTTTTCTGATACATTGGGTTAGCCAACTATACAATAAGTAGAAGTATAAAATAAAAAATCAACAATATAAGTATGACGAAATATTTCCTAATGTGTTCATATTAGCATTTTCCTTAAACAAATCTCACCCAACTATCAGTATATTTAGTTGGAAATCAGAGCAAACCAATATACAACAATATCAAGCATCATGTTGACAATAATAATAACAACATCATATAAAAAACTAATATTTTTTTTACCAAATCTCGAAGGAAAAATACTATAATACACTTAAGCAAATGATAAGATTCCTAGCATAGAATGAATAAATTATGTAAAAAAATAGACCCCAAGGTTCTTGAACTAAAGCATGATTTTATCAGTCATATACGACCTTAACACTTTACTTCATCAAACAAAAATAATTAGAATCTATAAGGTCTAATAATCTTTGAGATAAGTAGAATCTTATCTCAAAGATACTACTTTTAAATTTTTAATTTTCAAAAAAATATATTTATTCATTAAATCTTTCTTAGGGTCTTGGCTAAGTTTATCGATCTATGAAGATAGAAGAGGGAGGATTTGTTTGCTTCCCCTTCTTTCTCTGTTATGCTCTGTTTTACATGCAGAGACTATTTAGAGTTTGAGTTATATTTTTCTTTTTTTTGTTGGTGTATTCTTCACCTTTTTGGTAAGTAATTAATCTCTTCTGGCGTCTATAACTGTCCCTTCCAATAAGTATCACTCTCAAGAATCCAATCCTCAGCCTTAAAGATATATGCGGTCTTGTAGGGTCTCACACAACTAGACTGCTATTTTGTTGCAATTTTCCCATTTCTTATACTGTAAATATTAATAATAGTTTATTGGATATTAGATATATGCGGCTCTTCTTCTTTTCTTAGTTCTTTTTGTTTTGATGTTCTGATATAGCATGTTCCCTTAAGTTGTCTAGTGGGCTACCGATGAAGTGCTTATGCTTCTTTGTTGAACTAGTAATATACTCATGCATTCATACGAATCGCTCTATCCTAGCTCTATATAAGTAAAAATTGTGGAATGCAAAGGCAAAAAAATTCAGGTCAACAATTTGAAGTGATAAATTGTTAAAGTATTCAATTTGAAGTAATCAACCATACTATCTAGTTAACCATATTTGTAGAAGTACAAAATAAAAAATCAACTATATAAATCTAACTAAAGTATATAACAGTATTATAAAAATAGTATCATATGCATCTTTTTGATGACTTCTTAATGAATACACAAAATGAGTGTAGTCATGTGTACAAAAATAACTTAAAAAAACAAAATAACAGAAATTTGTTTATTGATTTGTTCGCACTAAAATTACATGAAGTATAAAGAGTGTTTTATACATTTGAGTTTTTCTGATACATTGGGTTAGCCAACTATACAATAAGTAGAAGTATAAAATAAAAAATCAACAATATAAGTATGACGAAATATTTCCTAATGTGTTCATATTAGCATTTTCCTTAAACAAATCTCACCCAACTATCAGTATATTTAGTTGGAAATCAGAGCAAACCAATATACAACAATATCAAGCATCATGTTGACAATAATAATAACAACATCATATAAAAAACTAATATTTTTTTTACCAAATCTCGAAGGAAAAATACTATAATACACTTAAGCAAATGATAAGATTCCTAGCATAGAATGAATAAATTATGTAAAAAAATAGACCCCAAGGTTCTTGAACTAAAGCATGATTTTATCAGTCATATACGACCTTAACACTTTACTTCATCAAACAAAAATAATTAGAATCTATAAGGTCTAATAATCTTTGAGATAAGTAGAATCTTATCTCAAAGATACTACTTTTAAATTTTTAATTTTCAAAAAAATATATTTATTCATTAAATCTTTCTTAGTTTTATAGTTGTACATGCATGTGTCTTTGGTCAATAGTAAAAGTTTTAAATTTAATATATTTATCAAAATAACAATTATAATAAACATGTAGAAATTATAACTAATCAACAATACAACTTTAAAACTTTAAATAACTTCTTCAATCTCTATATTTGTTTTGTAATAGTATTTAATTTTTGAAGTAGAAAGAGAACTCATTAAAACAAAGAGCACATAATAAAAATAATTTTTCATAATACTACATAACACCGTAATAAAATTGATCATTTAGTTAAAAGTGTGTGATGAAATGCAGTCCATCACTCATAGTTATTCAAAAAAAAATAATGTAAATAGATATCAATAAAAGTGTAACTAAAGTTTAGCCAGTAGGTACCATTATCCAGGTACCCAAATAGTATAGTATGATTACGGGTAAGCATTACCTATGCTCACTTAATCCGATTTCCATCCTTACCTGCAAAAAAATGCAAGGAAGAGCAAGTTCAATGTGTTAAATATAAGTAATCAATCATAGCTATTCAATTTTTTAATATAAATAAATGACAATAAACATGTAACTTTTGATAAGATTCTAAAATGTTTCAAGAGTAGCATCCTTCATATTATTTATTACTTACTTTCCCAATGTTATCAAGATGTAAGAATGTTGACCTGCAATGGGAGAGCTTGAATTACCTGTTAGCAAAAGCATAGGGTGGAATGCATGCTACCTTCCAAATAGGGGAGTGTGAGATTTACCTGATCGAAAAAGCATACTCCTAAGTGATTGTAATATAGAAAAAGGTTAAGTGTGCTAAAAATATCTAAATTTAAAAATTTAAAGAGTAGAATGTTACCCTGTAAAGAGAAGGTTGATTAAAAATATATATAAAAGTTATACATGCAGAAAGATGATATTTTTAGTATTGCTTGTGCTCCACACCAATTTGGGTTAGTCAACCATAAATAGACATCCATCACTTTTGAGTCTTTTTTAGTATATTGGGTTAGCCAACCATACAATAAGTGGAAGAACAAACTAAAAAATTAACAATATAAGTTTAACTAAAGTATAACTAATGATAAGGAACATGTGAATAAATCAATGAGAAAGAGGATGGCATGCTAGACGAAAGGTTTAGTGAGCAAACGATGAATAAATACAGATAATAAAGCTTGATTTGCTTGTAAACCTACCCATAATTTACACAAATAGCTTAACTCTTTTACCATGGTCTTGGTAGTCATCCAATCAACAATTTTTTTGTGGCCATTTCAACTTTCACTTTTACAATAGAATTTTCTAGTCAAAGTTGAAAGTCTTAAATGCAATTAGAATAAATTTTTTAAACAGTATAATAAAGATATATACTCTTAAATCAATCTACAAATCTTTACACATCACAAAATGATATTAAAACCAATAAAAATGACATTATCACAAAATGTATACTTTAAATTTATGGGTTGATTTTATAGCACCTTATGTTGTCTAACAATACAGCTTGAAGGCATGATTATTATCTAACTAAAGTAATCTTTTACCAAAGCATTTTCAAGTGGAATAAAAACAAAAGCATGATAAAATTGCCAAATATGTAACCAAATCATTGAACGAAAGATGACTTAGCTAGTTTGTCCAATCATAAAGCCCATATAATGCCCTTCTCATCCTCTAGCTTCTTTGTTTTATCACCTATTTGCATTGTTATCAAAAGAATCAACATCTCAAACCATATCAAAAAATTAAGCATAATGACATAAAAACAAAAGCAGAAGGATCAATTTATTAACCTTGTGGGTGTTAAATGCAATACTAATACCTACCACCATTAAGTACTTTCTCTTACCGGATGATTCAATCATGCTTATATCTTCTGGAATAGGACAACCATTTTCTATAAACTCTTGAGCTACCTAGCAACAACCAATTATATCTCTAACATTGAAATAGTCTTGTCTAAATTTCTACAATCAATATATTCTCCTAAAGTTTAACATGCAAAAATAGTAAAAATAATTAGCCTTAGAAATGAATAACATAAACCTTACTCCATGAAACTATAACTCTTGAAAGCTTATCTATAAATGTCTTTATTTTTGTGCTTCATTTCCATTTCTTGTAACTGGAAAAAAAAGATCAACAGTCAAATACATGAATTTCATATGGTTTATGTTTCCTAATTCATACCCAACATCTAACATGTGAATTAGTTTTTATACCTAACCCTATCCTTTTCCACCCTCTCCTTTATTTTATCCCTGACCATCTACACTATGATCACCATCAATGTAAAGCGTAAACCACATTCAATGAATTTCACCAAACTACTAATAATAATGCATCCCTTCAGTTTTTATACGATTTTGAAAACAAATCTTGAATTGATATATACTTTTTTGTTCTATGAATACTCTCTAGGGTTGTTAGTCCCTCATTTACCTCTTCTCAGGGGTTCCCTGCAGTAAATCATATGGGTTTAACTATTGAGCAACATCTTGTATAGTTGGGGATAATTTTTGACTACTCTATTGTACTGCAATTGTGAACATCAGTCTTTATATTGTGTTTCAATCAGTAGCACAACAGCAAATTAAGCATAGAAAGAAAACTATTCAGAAAACTTATATTCATGCTTGGTGTTGACTCCTAGTTTAGAAAACTGTTTTATTTGTTAGATTAATGTTCATTGCTCCTGCTATTCAGAAACCTATTTTTTAGATCAGCGTTCAGCCATTTTCAGAAATACCAAATCTCGAAATGAAATACTCAATAGATACAATCTTCTTATCATATTGTGATTTAGAGTCATATTCCCTGAGAGACTAACAATCTAATATGAGGTATCAAAATGAAATCAAAGTGTCAGCATTCAACAACATAGAGATACTCACATAAAGACTTCTCTAGTTAATCACAATCTTAAAAATTTTAGGATCTTATTTAACATAAGAAATGTTAAACGCATAAAGCTTAAACCGCAATCATCCAGACATTTTATCAAACACCTTAAGATCATTAACATAAAAATTCAAAATGTAAAAATACCTTCGGACAATATTTGCTACAGCCATGCTTGTTACATCCACCATTCCTACACTGAATGTCTGTGATGATTCAATATACAGAGTGAAAAAATGGGATAGACAGAGAATCACACAAAACAAAATCATGAAACTAACACACATTGAATGAAAATATAAAGATCTGATAAATTGGGCGTGAATCAAAATATGTGCAAGGAGAGAATGGAAGAGGATGACTTGACGAAAAAATCCAGGTGAAACAAAATGAAAGAGTCATACACAATGAACATACCTTAGTGAAATGAAAATGCATAATTTTTATTTTCAAAAGAAAAAAATAAATAGCAGTTGACCAAAAATGAACATGCAATACAAAAATGATGAGGGAGAAAGAATAAAATATGTTACCATATTCATACCTCTTACCTTTTTGGAGAAATGATGGAGATATGATTTTGAGATGAAGAAATTTTTTGGAGAAAGAATGGAGAGGTGATTTTGATATGAAGAAAGAGAGAGATGAACATAGATGAGTTTAGAAGAATAGAAGAGAGAGGTGAGTTTAGCATATAAGAGAGTGATGTGGTTAGGAAACAACGTATATGATTTGAAATTCAAACCATCTTTTGAGCTATCAAACATAAGTTTTGGATTAACAAATTTATCCTTAAAAAAAGTCAGGTGTCAATCATAGAAGATATCCCTTTTGGTAATACCACCAACCCTCTGTATTCTTATATAGATAGTAGACTAAATTTCTCTCAATTTTGATAAAAAGAGAGGGAAACATAGTTCTAAAAACTGGATCGTAGTAGTTAGTTCAACCAAAAAATCAGAAATCGATCTCATATAGGTATGGTATGATAATTATACTGATCATGTCATTAAACCAATCAAAATTAGTATGTATATGAAAAATTAATATTTTAAAATGACATAATAAAGATTTGAAACTTAGACATGATATTTATTTCTAACATAGCTAACAACATATGTTGCAAATAATTAAGCTATATATTGCAAATAATAATATTTATATTCATAAATATATTATATATATTATAACTTATTCTATTTTATGATATTAAATATTCAATGTAGAGAATTAGAATTTTTTTTGTACTAGAGTATTTTATGTTATATTTTTTGTATTTATTATAATATCTAATCTAAGGTGAGATAAGTACTATTGTATTAATAGTGATTACTTATGATTATATGAGTTTTTGTAGAAATTAAAAAAATGTTAAAGCAAATAAAAAATTAGTTCATGATAATAATAACACCATATTTTGTCTTTATATAGTATAAATATATATTACTTAACATGTATGGAAGAAAAAAGAGGAAGGGCTGGTTTTTTCAATTGCATGCTTGAAGAGAATTTGTGAGTATTTCGAAACTACAGTACTAGTCTAGATTTTAATTTGGGATTTTGATAGTTTTTGCATTATCATTATTAGCATCTTGACAAACACTCTCATATCTATCAACCTGATTTTCTATTGTTTGGAACATATAGTTTACTTGTTACAAATTTCAAATATGATATGACATGTTAAAAATAGTAATTTGTGGGATAAAGACTTAGTCAATTTTATTGAATTTCCAAATTGAGCCTTCAAGTAGTCCATAACCAAAGTCATGCCAAATGTTACTAAAATGTAGAGGTAGTAATATGGGCCAACCCGACCCTGCCCGCTAAAATGTAGGCTAGCCTGACCCGTCCCTTAATGCTAAAATAACTCAAAATGTCAGCTCAACCCATATTTTGCAGGGCTGTCAGGTCGGTTGACCCATTTTTTCTTTCAAAACACATATTTATAACAAACTCAATCACAATTTCATAAATAAATAATCATCACATGTATCATCGTGTTTTTTGTTCACATTTAATTCATTAATTAACTATTAACGAATTAATTCTACAAATTAATCGGCAATGTTTTAGACTAAATCATAGTTGAGTTTTAGTCTTGTATTATGATTTAATTTCTTGTCCTAATTTTTCAAGATTTTTGAAAAATAAAAGTCTCCAACACGATTTCGGGTTGTTTTGCTGAGTTTCGGCGAGAGAAAAACGTGATTATGAGTTCCATAACTCGGAATCAAATTTCGATTTCTCCCTTGACTTTGAAATATTATTTTGAGTCAAAATAGACAACAAATTTGTTTATAACCCATTTCTAGATATTTTTCACCTCCAAATTCAAGTTTAGGTGTTTCAGGTGAAAATCTTAAATCAGGAGATCGTGCATCCCCGGACGAAGTTACTTGAAAATTCTTGGGCATAAATTTAATCGCAAAATCTCGTCACATCAATCTAGTCAGAGTATTGGTTGCATCATGACTCAATTGCTTGCCAATCACGTAAAAACAAATCTTTCCATACCTCACTATTCACTCACATAACCTCCTCTTACCACCATATGCATTGACACCTCCACCTAGGCAATCTAAAAATCAGATTTTCTTCCAAAAAAATCTGAGTTGATGGGGAGGAGGGCACTCGTATAAATACCCCCCACCTCACTTTCTCTCTTTAAGCTAAAAACCTTCTAAAAAGTGCAAGGTATTCTCTACTTCTCTTATTCATCTCTCACACCTACACCATGAGATACTTATCATCTCTTAGTATGTTGTTCAATTGAACCTTTAAGGAGTTTTTGACTTATGTTAAACTTGAAACTTTTCCATTGTTTTTGGATTGAAAAACTACATCCTTGGACAAGTTTAGAATAATTTATTTTTCTATTTTAATGCTGGAAAAATTTAATGTTGGTGTTTGAATGTGTTTAAAGGTAATGGTTTGTACATCAAAAAATCCTTTGTCATGGCCCGATTTTCGGATGGAAGACCGACTCTACGACTGAGGAGGAAGCGAACTCGACTTTTACCTCTTCCAATTGATTTGGAGTCGCCACTATTTTTTTTCTAGTTAAAACGTAGAAAACTCTCTAGTATGCCCGAATTGGATAAGAATGGTCTTTAAACAGAGATTCTGAGCTCAGGAGTCGATTACGGATCGGGGAAGGTATTAGCACCCCGTTCGCCCAAATTAAAACGATACCCTCACTAATTACATGGACTTTTATATCCTTAAAATTATTTATTTAAAATTCAATTAATAAACCAAAAGATTTTTGTTTTTATATTTGTGTCTGACAATAGTTTATCTTGCTCCTACGTATCCCTAGGCGCAATAGGGAAATCAAGACTGCATATTACTGGTTCGAAAATTGGTTGGTTGAAATATAATTTGAATTTTCGTCGTTTTTAAGATATGTGAAGTAGCAAAAGCTAATATCTGCATCGCACCAAATCTTAAATAGATTTTTAAAAGTAATTGAAATATTATTTATTTGTAAGATAGATAAAACAACAAAGCTAATATCCGCACCACATCTAATCTCAAACAGGTTTTTTTAATTTACATTGTTTGCGAGATAGATGAAGCAACAAAGCTGATGACTGCACCGCATCTAATCTCAAATAGGTTTTTTTGAAATAATTTTAGTTTTAATTGTTTGTGAGATAGATGAAGCAACAAAGCTAATGTTCGAACCACATCTAATCTTAAACATGTTTTTTTTAAGTAATTGAATTCAAATTGTTTGCGAGATAGATGAAGGAACAAAGTTAATGTCTGCACCGCATCTAATCTCAAATAGGTTTTTGAAATAATTTTAGTTTTAATTGTTTGTGAGATAGATGAAGCAGCAAAGCTAATGTCCGCACCGCATCTAAGCTCAATTTGTTTTTTAGAAATAGTTAAAATTTAGTCTTTTGATTTATGAATCCAAAATTTCAATAATATCATTATGAAAACCACTTTTTATTAGTATAGAAATTATTTTGGTGCTTGTTGTTTTGAATGATGATTTATTTTATTAAACTTTTTACTAACGAAAATTAATATAGTTTGTAGATTAAAAAAGGATCATCTTATTTTAAATATTAAGTATATTAGTCAATATTTCATTATAATGGTTAAACAATATTAAAAAAAAGACTTATTAGATACTAAAAGACAAAAATGGATTGAAAAGAAAAAGAAAAAAAATTAAGGGGTAACCAAATGCTACCCCCATTCTCAAGCAAGATTGCGGTGGCAGTGGGCACACATCTGTTGTCCCACACTTTGTGGCATTCCATGTACCATGAGTTTATGATTGATCAAAAAAAATACATTTAAATTAAAATTTAATTATTAAATATTTTTTGACCAATCATAAACTCATGGTACATTGAATGGCGGCACAAAGTGTGGGACAACATATGTGCTCCCTGACAGTGGCGGCTTGTTATTCTCCAGCGACAACGACCAAGATTCGAGCCAACCGGTGAGCTTACGTGATGGTGCAATGTCGTCTTCTCCTTTCCTCCATCTTCTTCACCTCTCTTTCTTCCTTCGTTCTAGCAGCGTCAGCGACTTAGGGAGGCGACGAAGAGGGTTCATCCATGGTTAGGGAGCCACAGTGATGGCAAAGCCTCAAGGCCACCATCCTTTGTCATCCTCGGTGGTTCACCACCGCGTTGACCGCGACGACCACAGCACCAAGCACAGGTAAAGTAACATATCCCTTGAATGCAAGATGCTTTTTTTATATTTAATGTTTATATCGATTTATGAATTGAACCCAAAGTTCTTAACGGTGTGTTGTTGTTTTTGATCTACTTATTTTATGTTGTCGTGTTTTGTATTTCATATTACAGATTGCTTAAATGAAAAGGACTTAGTATGCAGTAAATGGATGTGTTTTTTTTGCTGAAGAGAAGATATTGAAAAATGTCTCTGTTTTTTATTTCATAATACCAGACTTATCGATGTCAATGACTAACACATGTTCCTAATGTTTACGGAATGAGTAGCATAGGAAAACAACGTACATAAGGATTTACAAACCATAAATTACAGGGTTAAGATTAAATAGTTTTTTTTAAAGTATTATATGCTATGATGATGACTAAATTCCTATTATTATAAATCATTTAGAATTTCAGAATAACACTTGAGAATGGCATACAGTACCTGTTTAAGGTTGCTGACACTAGGATGTAGTACGATGATTGTATGAAGGTCTATTCCTTTATCCTTTGGACCTTTACTTTGTAATTGTCTGACACGGTGTCCCCCTTTTACCCTGATGAGAACTTTGTATACTTTGATGTTCTGTATCTGTGTGTATCCCTTTGTTAGATTTGTAGGTATGTAGGCAGTATCTCTGATTGCTTGTTGGATATATGTGTATGTATTACGTTCTTTGCTTGTTAAGTGTGTATGGGTGATATCAATATGCATTTTCTCTGCTTACTTTTTCTCTCTGATTTTCTTGTTGGTTGTGCATGTGTAATTTGCATCCTTTTTATACTGTTTGTTGGCAGACCCTTAGGCTGCCAATTTTGATTTGGATTATGTAAGTATCAGAGTGCAACTAAGAGGGGATGAATTAGTTGTCTTAAAATAATGATCGCTTTTTATGCAAAATCAAAGTTAAAGTGCAGCGGAACAATATGCAGAAAATATAATAAGAAATAAAATGAAAGAGATAAGGAGAAGAGAGTACACAAGGAGTTTTATACTGGTTCACCTTCTTGTCCACCGAAGGCTACGTCCAGTACTCTTGC
>NW_017718559.1:0-2470 GCF_001865875.1 Lupinus angustifolius
CTTTGAAGGTTTCTGAAAGTGTATGAGTTGTTTGGAGTGAAGAGATTTCGTTTGGAGTGAAAACCTTTCACTTTGAAATCTGAAAAACACTTCCAATAGCTCTCAGTAATGGGTTACTCATTTGAGTAATCGGTTACTCAAACTTTCTGTCCACTTGAAATTTGAATTTTACATTGAGTAATCGGTTACTCACTTTGAGTAATCGGTTAATCAAACTTTCTGTCCAAAAGATGCTTAAAATTATTTTGAGTAATCGGTCACTCACTTTGAGTAATCGGTTAGTCAGCTTTCAAAAATCAGTTTTTCAGTTGGATAACTCTTTTCTCACACATGTAACCTGTTACTCAATGAAGTAACCTGTTACACACTATTTTTTAAAATGTTTTAAGTATATTTTAAAAGTGTCTCATATTTTCTAAAAAATAGTTTGAGCAATTATACTTGTATATACTTAAGAGTTTAGGATAGAAGTACTTACAAAGACTTAATCTAATGTCTTGAAGCTTTATCTTCATTTGTCTTCATAAGTCATCTTCCTTTTCTTCTTTTTGGTGATGTTGGTGTCTTCATCAAAACCGTACCAAGGTTAGGAACAAGATCTTCTTCACAATATACAAATAATATATATATATATAACAATAATATTATGCAACAAATTGATAATATAAAATGAAAAGTATTGTTAATCATTGGATAGGATGTGCAATATTTTAGCCTAACTTAGGTTTGAAATGTAAGTTGAGAGAAAAAATACATTTCTTCTTTGAATGCTCTAAGTTGTAGGGAACCTGCAATGAAGAGCAATGATGAAATCAGAAAAATACGTTTCCAATATAACCAGATTAAGTATGATGGTTCAAATTAAGGATTTATATGGCATTCAATCTTAATATGTCCAACAAGCTAAGGCCTCACAAAAAGACATAAATATTAACCATTTATAAAAATAGGATTAATATTTTCCACCATTTATAAATATTAACCATTAGGGTAGTTGGTTGTCGGGGTTTTTAGCTAACTTTGGAATTGGATCACCTATTTTAGTAGAGTTTTTGGCTATGGAGCAGGGTTTGAAGCTTGCGTGGAGCTTGAGTTTTAAAAACTAGTCTGAAAAGTGATTGTCTTAAAGCTGTCCAAATTCACATTCACCATATTTTGAGTGTAGTTATCGAAATTCGCACTTGAATATCTAAAGACTGGATCATTGATGTTAAATTTTTTGTTAGAGAGTCAAATAAAGTAATAAACTTTATCATAAGAATAAGCTCACACTCTTCAACAACTTTCAAGACCCGGTCCACAGTCCCGTCAGATTGTCAGCAATATCTTAACATGGATCTCACTCATATATTCCAGCCCCTTTATCTTTTTTTAGTTTCCAATGTACAAAAAAAATACATAAAGTAATTTAAACTTAAAAAATGATTAAGGAAATTATGCTTCAAGTGAACAACAAAGAAGATGCTTGTTAGAGGTTTTGGAGAACCTCCTTAAAGACAATGTTTATTGTAGTATTGATTGATTTTCCCTCTTTATCATCTATTAATACATAAAATAATAAATAATTTAAATATATAATAATACAATTAGAGTTTACTATTTATACATTCACATAACATATTATTAATATATCATCCATAAAAAAAATGATTTAGTATTGTAAATAAATACTTTTGATCTTAAATTTGTTAGAAGGAGAACAAAGTTGTGAGTAACGCAAAAGTGTATACAATATGTTGTAGTTTGCAGTTTGCACCTTGTTGAGCATCTTAGCAACTGAGTTGACTTGGGTGTTGTACTTGTATAAAGGACAAAACCCCCTCATTATAGACTAATGAGTGGAGCGCGTACACTCTCAAAAACAACAACACCAACCATCTTATACACAGAATCAAACCAGGGTTCTTCTCACTTCACAAATATCTCAAACCCTTCAACCCAAAAAGGTTTTGTTGCCGCAAAAGAAAAGGAAATAGAAAATCATATCCTTCAAAGTTTTCAATCTTACCGAATTTCGGAGTGAAAATGGGTCTGCAGTGAAAGTGTTCCTCAAAA
Source organism: Lupinus angustifolius (assembly GCF_001865875.1). Classification (NCBI taxonomy): domain Eukaryota; kingdom Viridiplantae; phylum Streptophyta; class Magnoliopsida; order Fabales; family Fabaceae; genus Lupinus; species Lupinus angustifolius. Next base: position 2,056 of record NW_017718559.1, read on the forward strand.
ACTTTGCGTTGATCATCATTAGCAAGAAGCTTTGCTAAATCAAGTGGGTTAGACTCCATAGATGTTCCTTGACTCCTTTGTGAAGCATTGGTTTTCTGTTTCTTGGAAGATAATGCCATGGATGTGAGTTTGAAGTTTTAGGTTTTTGGGTTTTGGGATTTCGGGGGTTTTTGATTCAAGCCACTAATCACGAAAATAATGGTGTAGAAGTGTTTAGAATGAACAGTGTGATATGAATAGAAAAAAAAAATCACCCAAAATGGTTAAGAAATGAAGTTTCTAGGTTGACCACGAGTTAGAGAGTATAGGGAAGAAGATGAGGTTCTGAAAAATACAATTTTCCCTTAAATACCTGCTTAAAGTAATCGGTTACTCATTCTGAGTAATCGGTTACTCTAACTTAAAATTTTAAAAA
>NW_017718560.1:0-782 GCF_001865875.1 Lupinus angustifolius
AACAGCAGGTTTGAGTAACCGGTTACTCAAAGTGGGTAATCGATTACTATCTCTAGAAAAACCAATTTTTATGCAATTTTAGAGCTATCAAAAAGATTTTAACCCAAAAATAGAAGCATATAAACATAAATGGTCATAATTAAGTTCAAGTAGGCATGAGATAACATGGTGAAGCATACACATAATCATTATAAAAGCATTTTTAGGACAAGTAAGCTTCATCAAGAATGCCTAGTTCTAGTCTAATTTTATAAAAAGGTTCTTTTGCCAAAGGTTTAGTGAAAATGTCTGCTAGTTGATTATGAGTATCAACAAATTCTACAGATACATCCTTCTTTTGAGCATGGTCCCTTAGAAAGTGATGTCTTATATCTATATGTTTGGTTCTAGAATGCATAATCGGATTCTTTGTGAGATTAATAGCACTAGTATTATCACATTTCAACGGAGTGTAGCCTAAGTCTAAGCCAAAATCTCGTAATTGTTGTTTAAGCCACAACACTTGGGCATAACAACTACCTGCTGCTATGCATTCAGCCTCAGCAGTGCTTAGAGCTACACATGCTTGTTTCTTGCAAGACCAAGAAACTAAAGCATTGCCTAAAATATGACAAGTACCACTTGTACTTTTTCTCTCAGATTTGCATCCAACAAAATCTGAATCCGAGTATCCAACCAGTTCACATATACTTTATTTAGGGTACCACAATCCAACGTCAGTTGTACCTTTTAGATATTTCAAGATTCTCTTAACAACAACTAGGTGTGATTCTTTAGGTTTA
>NW_017718561.1:0-2275 GCF_001865875.1 Lupinus angustifolius
CAGTCATCCATATCGAATCTTTTTAACAAGTCTTTGCAATATTTGGATTGACTCACAAAGATGCCATTATCAAGCTGTTTTATTTGAAGTCCATGAAAATAGTTCAACTTACCCATCATGGACATTTCAAATTCCCCTTGCATCATTTTGCTAAAATCACTACACAAATTTTCATTAGTAGAACCGAAAATAATATCATCAACATAAATTTGAACTAATAAAGTATGATGATTAATTTTCTTAATAAATAGAGTAGTGTCGACCTTCCCTTTTGTGAAACCTTTTTATGTTAGAAAGTTCGTTAGACGATCATATCATACGCGAGGAGCTTGCTTTAGGCCATAGAGGTCTTTCTTTAATTTGAAAACATGAGAGGGATGTTTGTAGTCTTCAAAACCAGGAGGTTGCTCTACAAATACCTCTTCTTGAATATAGCCATTGAGAAATGCGCTCTTGACGTCCATTTGATAAAGCTGAAAATTAAGAGAACAAGCATATGCAAGCAATAGCCTAATAGCTTCAAGTCTAGCAACAGGAGCAAAGGTTTCATCAAAGTCAATACATTCTTCCTGATTGTATCCTAGGGCTACTAGTCTAGCTTTGTTTCTAACAATAATGACATTTTCATCAGATTTGTTTCTAAAAACCCAACGGGTTCCTATAACATGCCTATTCTTAGGTCTAGGAACAAGTTCCCATAGCTCATTTCTTTCAAACTGGTTCAATTCTTCTTGCATAGCAAGAATCCAGTGCTCATCTTCGATTGCATCATCAATCTTAGATGGTTCAATTTGAGAGACAAAAGCCATGTTTAAACATGCATCAAGCATTCTGCGTGTAGTTATACCTTTACTCATATCGATGATGATGTTATCAATAGGATGGTTTGGATGGGTCCTCCATTCTTTAGGCAAGTCTGAGTGGTTATGCTCTTCTTGAGAGGATAGATCATCATCCATTCTCAATTCCTCAGTATTGGTTGTAATGTCAACAATAGAAGTTTCTTTGGCAGGAGAACTTGGTAAGTCATCATCATCACAAGATACTACATCCTTTACAACAGGATTAGTTTCATCAAAAGATACATGAACTGATTCTTCCATGGCTAGAGTCCTTTTATTGAAGACTCTATAGGCTTTACTCGTGAGAGAATAGCCAAGGAAGATTCCTTCATCAGCTTTTGCATCAAACTTACCCAAGTTGTCCTTACCATTGTTTAAAACAAAACACTTACAGCCAAATACATGTAGATGAGAGATGTTTGGTTTTCTTCCTTTAAAGAGTTCATAGGGGGTTTTCTTAAGAATTGGCCTTATAAGAACTCGATTCGAAACGTAACAAGCAGTGCTAACTGCATCAGCCCAAAAATATTTTGGGAGGTTAGTTTCATTCAACATTGTTCGAGCTAGTTCTTCTAAGGACCTATTCTTTCTCTCTACAACACCATTTGGTTGTGGTGTTCTAGGAGCATAAAAGTTGTGATTGATCCCTAGATCATCACAAAATTCTTCGAAAGAAGAGTTTTGAAATTCTCCCCCATGATCACTTCTTATAGCAGCGATTTTTAAAGATTTTTCATTTTGGACTCTTTTAGCATAAATGCTAAAGGCTTTGAATGCCTCATTCTTATGAACTTAAAAATAGAGTCCAAGTGTATCTAGAGAAATCATCTACTATAACTAGAGCATAATAATTTCCACCAAAACTTTTTGTCCTTGAGGGACCAAATAAATCCATGTGAAGCAATTGTAATGGTCTATCAGAAGAAACTATATTCTTTGGTTTAAAAGACGTTTTTGTTTGCTTACCCATTTGACAAGCACTACATAGTTTGTTTTTAACAAACTTCATTTTAGGTAAGCCAACAACCAAGTCTTTCTTAATTAGCTTATTCAAATGTTCCATATGAATGTGAGCTATTCTCCTATGCCAAAGCCATGCATCATTATTATCATTTGCAACTAAACATGTTACAGGTAATGCAGAATTTATGTCAATCATATAAATGTTATTTATTCGCTTACCGACAAGTTTAGAGTTATTGGAATCCTTACTTTCGATGATGCATTTGCCTGGGTAGAATGCCACCTGAAATTCTTTGTCACATAATTGACTTATGCTTAGAAGGTTATGCTTGAGTCCATCAACATATAATACTCCTTCTATTGTAGTTGAGGGTGGTTTCCCGATTCTACCAACTCCAAGTATTCTTCCTTTGTTATTGACACCATATGTGACGTATCCTTTGTCCCTTGGAGTCAGGACAGAGAATTTA
>NW_017718562.1:0-1759 GCF_001865875.1 Lupinus angustifolius
CTTTTCTGATTCGTCACTGGATGAATCATATTTGTCAACTTTTGCTTTCAGAGAAATGTTCTTCTTCTTTTTCTCTTGTTCCTCATGTTGGTCTAATTGTGTGTAATAGGTTACTTCATTGAGTAACAGGTTACATGTGTGAGAAAAGAGTTATCCAACTGAAAAACTGATTTTTGAAAGCTGAGTAATCGATTACTCAAAGTGAGTAACCGATTACTCAAAATAATTTTTTAGCATCTGTTGGCAGAAAGTTTGAGTAACCGATTACTCAAAGTGAGTAACCCATTACTGAGAGCTGTTGGAAGTGTTGTTTAGATTTCAAAGTGAAAGGTTTTCACTCCAAACGAAATCTCTTCACTCCTAACAACTCATACACTTTCAGAAACCTTCAAAGGAACAAGAGAAAAAGAAGAAGAACATTACTCTGAAAGCAAAAGTTTACAAATATGATTCATCCACTGACGAATCAGAAAAGGATGATTTGGATGACATGAGCATGTTCGTAAAGAAATTCAGCAAGTTCCTTAAAAGGAACAAAGGTGCAAGATGTGGTCAAATAAAGAAGTTCTCCAAGAACAATGATGCCTCCAACTCAAATCAAAATTTTACATGCTTTGAATGTGGCAAACCTGGCCACATGAAGATGGATTGTCCAAACTTAAAGAAAAGTTCCTTCAAAGGAAAGAACGACACTAAGACCGGACGAAGGGCATATATAGCTTGAGAAGATAACGACATCAGTTCTGCATCTGAGACAGAAAATGAAGAACAAGCTCACTTGTCACTTATGGCATCTCATCACTCAGATGATGAAGAGGTAAATGATTCTAACCTATTTTCTCCTTCCGAACTTCAAACTGCATTCAATGATTTGCATGATGAATACGTTAAATTGTCTAAAATATTTCTAAAACAGAAATTTGAATTAGATGCATTTNTAGAAATAGACCTTCATCATCCTCATGCCAAAATTGCATCACCCTTGAGACTAAAGTTTCAACATTGAGTCTTGAACTCAATAAACTTAACAAGAGTGGAAAGAGTTTAGAAAAGATCATAAATGATCAAAGACACTTATCAGACCGTAGAGGTCTAGGCTATTCTAATAGCCACGGTTTTAAGAAACCAAGTGTCAAAAGGAAAATAATCTTCCAAAATGAAAGTATCCATGCTCATGAAAAATCTAGGATACATGTTCATCAACCCACATGTACATATTGTAAAATGCATGGGTATACACCAAATACTTGTCAAATTAGAAGATATGGTATACCCCTAGGAAAATATAGATGGGTTGAGAAAGGCACTAATCCTTTAGGATCCAAGGAATATTGGATACCTAATAAAGCGTAATCTGTTTTGCAAGAAGATTTGTAAGCCGCCTGCAACTTCTGGTATCTGGATAGCGGCTGCTCAAAACATGCTAAGATTGATGATGCAATCGAAGATGAGCACTGGATTCTTGCTATCCAAGAAGAATTAAACCAGTTTGAAAAAAAATGAGGTATGAGAACTTGTTCCTAGACCTAAGAATAGGCATGTTATAAGAACTCGTTGGGTTTTTAGAAACAAATCTGATGAAAATGGTATTATATGTTGAAGGACTCAAGCATAACCTTCTAAGCATAAGTCAATTATGCGACAAAGGATTATACCCAGAAAAATAAGGATTCCAATAACTCTAAACTTGTCGGTAAGCGAATAAATAACATTTATATGATTGACATAAATTTTGCATTACTTGTAACATGTTTATTTG